>NW_016806920.1:2223042-2242754 GCF_001698545.2 Rhinopithecus bieti | reverse complement strand
AAAAAAAAAAAAAAAAAAAAAAAGAAGAAGAAGGAAAAGAAAAAGAAAAGAATTTGTATTTATTTACTAGAGAGCTACCTTTCTTTTGAAGAATTCTGCCCAGAATCAGCAGTCTTACTTGATCTCATTATTGAACCTTTCCTCTCTAAAAAAAACAGCATCTGATGCCATAGGCAAAAATTGCTACTCGGCACTCATACAATCAGGACAACCTCTAGGAGAAAAACTGTAGGGAATTAGGAAAAGCCACTTCCTTTACAGTAAAAAAAGGAGAAAAGTACCCTTTTAAAATTTTTTAAAGGAAAAGTACCCTTTAAAAGTTTTTAAAGAAAAATTATCAAATTCAGTAATGGAATTTATCTGACAGCTAAACAGGTAAAATATGAAGAAAACTGGAGACTTAAGTCAGAGGTTCTTTAATTGAGCCTAATTGAGACTGATTTGTTTTCTTTTCTTTTCTTTACTAATCCCGTCTCTCCTTTTAAATGAATTTAGTCAATGGCGCATAAACACAAAGAGGAGTATTAATTCATTCATTTAATGAATTGCTATGTATAATCACCTTCTGCAGAAAGTCCTTTAAGTTAGATTTATGTTCCAATGGGGTGCTTATAGTTGTCAAGGCCCCCTGTATAGAAAAGTAGATTGATCTTTGGAGCGAAGAGGGCAGTCATGTGGGAGTCAGAGAAATCTGGGTCTTAAATCCCAACAATGACACTCATTGTTTGTACTTTAGCAGGTAACTTTATTTCTCTAAGCCTTAGGCCCCTCATCTGTAAAACAGAAATAATATAATCTCTTTCATAGCATCGTTTGAGGAATAAATGAGGATGTTGATAAGTGTACTCTAGAGCCCCTAAAACATTGCTTGGCTTGTAAAAGGAGGTACTTGCTGAAAAACAACTCATAATACAGTGTCAGGAGACAATTTTCCATGGGTGTTGTGCATTTCTGAATGTCTTCCACACAGAGGCACTAATTGCCCTTCTGTTATGACTACCTTGCAAGGATGTTTATATAGTGAACAGCTTGGAAGATAGAGATGGTGTCTTCCTGCAGAGCAAAGGGCAGGTTTGCCTATCATCCAGTATCATAAACAGAACGTCTCCCTCTGGGACAAAGTTTGAGCAGATTATCTTGATACCATCATAAAAGATTTGCGCTCCCTAAGCTCAACATACCTCTCCTGACACACAGCCTATCAGTGTGCAGGCATCACCAGGTCATTCTTGCATCATCCTGTAGGAACTGGGCGTAGGAAGTGGCAAAATAAAATGATGATATTCTGGCTACTGCTATTCCTGTGAGCATTACTATAAAATCTATCATATAACCTTGCCTTTTATATCTGATCTAGGAGTCTTGCACATTTTGCCAGCTTGTGTGAAACTGTCTTGCAGGAAGGATGAAATCTAAGACTATAAAGAGTTTTTAACACAAAACACTCAAAACCAAATCTAACTCCAAAATATTTCCCCACAGATTCACCCTGTGGACAGTAATTACTACCACCGTAGCCAATATTTTGATTTAGAAAAGTTCCCCTAAATTTGTAAATATATTATCTCTAAGAGCTACCGCAGTGAGTCATTAATGCTTAATTGCTAATTGGCTCATTGTTTAGTTTGTGAAACACTTAGCAAATTCCAGATGTAATAGAAAATAGGAGGGTAAATTCGAACAGGCGTTCTAGAACTGATAGGCCAGAGAAATTTCAACTTGGAAAATAGCACTTCTTTCTGATGCACTTCTGGGGAGCAGAAGAAGGGAAATGGAGGAAGAGATACATTTCTACTTTTCCTCAAGCTTCATTGTATCCCATAGAAATAAAACATAAAATCGATTTTAAATGTTAAATATAGAATCATATAAAAATGGTAGTTTTTTTCGGTACTTTCATTCATAAGTTTTACTTGGCATTTGTTAAATGCAGTTTGTATTATCCCTTTTGTCATAGCAATTTGTATTATCCCTTTCTCCCCTACAACAGTGTGCAAACTCTACAAGCAGGAAATATACTGATTTTGCATCCTTCCTACCCAACCCTTGGTGACCCATACTCCCAGCTTCTTCCCTTCCGAGGTCTACCCCAGAACTCTGCAAATACATTAAAGGTACTCAGCAAGTACTGTGTGAGTTGTATTCTCCTCTGTTCAAAGAAAATACACAAAGTTATGAATTTATACTATGGCTGTCAAACAACTCAAGGAAATCAGAATCTCATAAGCAGCATGAAAAATGAGCCAAATAATTCCAGGCTATGTGGAACATTTAAAAATCTTGTGTGTAATATTCACAATGTTAAATGAATTTATTCAACAAACATTTTATTAATGGTTATTTAGCACTTTTAAACTACCTTGCATTCATCACTTTCTAAACCAGTCCCTGTGAAGAAAAACATGACTGTTTCATTTCAATTATTGCTTTATTTAGATAGCAATTATTTAGTTTGTTTTTTTGGCTTAACCATGTGATAGGTTAAGAAGAATTTTTTTAAAAAAACCATGCTAATTCTCTTATTACAGAGGAATTTAAGAGTCAACAAGCACGCAACATCCAAACTTACAAATAGTCAGATTAGATGGTGGCTGTTCAAATAAATAAGGTAATGTGTGCAATGCTTTTAGCATGTGGAAGGGACTCTATAACTAGTAGCAATTATGATTTTGCCAAAAAAGCCAGTCCCCAAGGCCTCTTTATATTGAGAGTTTCAACTCATGTTGAAAAAAATCAATTTTTAAAAATTAAATACTCAAAACCTTTTCCTTAACCTATCAAATATTTAAAGGAGACTGTACATAATAGTTGAAGGCATTTAAAACATAAAACGAAGACTTCATAAAAACAAAGATTTCACGAATTAAACACAGTGAAGATTTGGGGGGAATATTGATAACTACGCTTAGGCAATCATACAGAATTAAGTGTGTTTGTCTGGAAAATATGGATGAATTAAAATATGACCTACCCCCAAGTTATACTATCTGAAAATTTCAGATAAGAAGATGAAGATGCTGACTTTCTGTCCCTCGGGTAGGCCCCTACTCTGCTTTGGGTGTTTTGGTCCTACGAGTGTAACATTTTATTTTTACCAAAACTAATCTTTCAAGGCCCCCCAATTCTTTCCAAGCATTATATGTACATCTCCAACTTCACCCCGTGCAATTATATTAACACAGTAAGCAAAGCTACACACTATGAAGCTTGTTTGCTTTTAATTGCATTAAATACTCAAACCAGTCATCCTAACAAGAAAAGAAAAAATTATTTTCCTGCGTAAGCATTTTTTAAAAACCTTCAGATATCAAAATTAAAGGTAAATGCCTGTTCAGTCCATTAGTACTGCTTAATTGCTTTTCCATGATGAGCAACAGAAGATTATTGCTCACCTGAGACTAATATGAATGGCCACTGATAGATTCATCAGTTGGACTAAAGCAGGTGATGCCCACCCCAACATCATAAAATCCAAAAGACAAGACAGAGAGAGAAAGCTAACACTTATAATATCTTTTCAATTCACAGAGTTTGTCTCATTTAACAAAAGAAAAATCAAGATCATGGGTTATAAAGTTATTCAGTCTCTCCCTGTTCTTTGCCACATATAACTACCTCTTCAGTCAATATCCCGTCTGTCCATCCATCCATTCATCCATCTAGAGAGAGTCTGTTCACCCAGGCTGAGCTGTCCATCTGTCCTCTGTATTCTGTCCCCTTTATTTCTCTTGTACCTATTAGTCCTATCAATTATATTTCATATTTTCTGCACTTTCAAATCCTTCATCCCTGCCAGCTGCCTTCTTTAAACCTACAAGTATGTTAAAAATTCCTTCACATAAGCTTCTTTCTCCCTTCAAGTTAAGATAGGTCCTACAGCAACTATACCACCCTCTCTTCCTTACCCACTTTCAAGTCCAAACTTCATAAACGGCATACAAATCTATACTTCTCCAACTTCATCTCCCTCTAGAATTTATTACAATTTGATTTATCCCACCCCAGATTCTGAAATTTCTTTGAAATGATTTTCTATTTATCAAACTCAATGTACAATGGTCTATTTTGAGCCCAGAAACTTAATGGACTTATTAAAGCATTTTAACATGTTAACTCCTTTCTCCTTAAAAATGTGTCTATTTTGGCTTCTATCCTTGCCTGTGTCCTTTCTGACTGCTTCTTCGAGCTCCTGTCATCATGCCTTTAATATTGGCCTTTCTCAGCAAACCATTCTTCACCCAATTTCTCTTTTTATTCAAATCATCCATTATGGGTATTTAATGTTACCACCCACAACCTACTCCTTCAGCTTCCTCTCTCCATCCACGATATCACCATCTTTCCGATGAGTTAAATTTGAGATCTCAGTGGCACCTTCAACTTCTCCATTGACATCAACCTTTCACATCCAATATGACACAAAACATAGTGACCTTTGAAGTCAGAAAGACCTGAGTCTGGATTACAGTCTGCCTTCAAGGAATTTAGAATTCTGCATCTTGTGTGTGAAGGCATGCAAACATACATGGAATTAACATATACTAATGGGTGGGTACTCACAAATTAAAATGGGAACCTAGGAAAAATTATGCTTCAATCTGCCTGAGAAAGGAGGCATCAGGGATATTTAACATGGAAATGTCTAATTTGGATTGAAATTTAAAGACTGCTAAGGAGTCGGATAAGTGGAAGAAAGAATGAGACAGCTGAGAGAAAAGCAGAAGCAAAGTCTAAAGTCTAGGAGGGGAATGCTGCCATTAGGGGAGGGAGGCAGAAGAGACTGGAACCGCTGGCAGAGATCATACAGTGATGAGCCTAATACATCAAGGGTGATGGCATTGCTGTGGTTGCTGGGAAGCCACAGAGATTTCTGAGGCAAATGACGGTCCCATTTGTATGGCCAAAAATCCTTCATGACTACAAATAGTTTGGATTGGAGACAATAAAGACCTGAGTAAGAGAGTTAAATAGTAATATTGACTTATTCAAATAATATTAATTTATTCAGTTATATTAATGGATATCACTGGCGATAAGCTCAGGGTAGAGATAAAAAAACTTAAAGTAGAAACAGGGTCTTCTCATGGCTTTGATTTATGTAAATACTGAAGATTCTATGATTTCAACACTTTGAATAAGCATATAATTCACTGCCTCTGTCTTTCTGTTGCTTAGAAGGCTGCAAAAGTAAAATGTGGAAGGAAAGCAGGAGGAAGGGAGGAAATAAAGAGGGAAGAGAAAATAATAGGAGGAAATAACATGAACAAAAAGTGCAGTGGACAAATATAGGATGCAAAACAAGGGAAAAAAATAGAGATGGGGAAGGTATTCTTTTTAAATAACTGAAAAAATTTTAAAAAAATGTTTCCCCTCAAGGTTTTGGGAAAAATACAGGCTTAATGCCATTCATGAGTTCAATACAGTTGCTTTCGTCAGTCTATGTGTTATTGACATAGATACTATAAATATGTTTTCATTTTACAGGATAAGACAATAAATTCATGGGTCTGGCAGTCACGATGATTTGTCCCTCAGGTTAGTTTTAGTCTTTTTTGATCATGACACAATTGCTTAATTAACCTACAGTTAAAAGGTTTTTAGGAAAAAATGTTCATTGTGGAAAAAATTTTCTACCTTCCAAAAAATATTCAAATTACCAGTGAGAGTAGAAGCTTTCTATGAAAAGCGTAAGTGCCATATTAAATATTAATGTGTTAGATGGACCACGTGTGAAGGCACTGCATTAGTAGCATCACTTAACCTGAATACTTTATTCCACTACTTTAACCTTGATACTAACAGACTTAATATGTTCAGCTTTTGTTTTCAATTATCTGTTATGTCCTGCAATGGGTTTATTGGAGACACCGTGAAAACCATTACGACCCCTCAAAGACATAAGGCAATTTTCTTCTCACCAGGATATTTTGAACAAATTACTCTCAGTTTTAACATGAATAAGTCTATGAATTTTAGTTCCTCAGATCTGAAATAATGGAATTCAGTATAATTCCAATTACAATTATCATATCATGTCAATAAATTGAGATAAAATCCTACAGAGGTGAAAGCTTTCTGTTTCTGTATGGTTTTACTTTCTCCCTTTTGCTTTTTTTTTTCTTTTTTGGCCCCAAGCCTAGGGAGCACTTTGAAGTGTAATTATTTTGTAGGGTACTTGAAATAGTTCTACCCTTTGAAAAAAGAATGTGGTAGCATATCGTCTGTGTTAGCATTACAAGGCATTGCTACAGCTTGCAATAATTAAAGGCTGTTACCGTTAAGAATTTTATGATTAGTCCTATTACGGCTCATTGAGTTTAAGTTTTGAAATTTTGTACTGAATCCAAGATTAAAATGTTTCTTAGTCATAGAATGCATTTTAAAGATTAATTTGGACATCTCTCAAAGTCCTTTTGCTTGTTTTCTCCATCCTGGGATACCATAATGTCTTTTCACGGCATGGTTAATGGTAATGCCAAAGATTTAAGCCCAGTATAAGCAAATCAGCTTCTCTATTCTCACGTGAACTCCTCCTCCCAACCGAAGATGTTCCCAGGAAAGGAATCTCTTCATAAAGTAAGCTTTAGACTCAACTCAGCTACCAAAGCAGGGCCGTAAGTATAGTGACTCCAATACTAGAAGGCCAGCTCTAGAAGACATTGCTTCTAGAAGTCTTTTGGCTGAGAGGTATTCAAGCTAAGTTGTGCTGTTACTCTGAGAAAATATAAAAAGATGTATTCAAAGAGAGTGGGCAGGATAAAAGAGACTAGGCTCTTTTATTTCATATGATTCTTTTCTTTCTTTACTGCTTGTTTTAAATTAGATTTTGTATTTTGTATGTACTAAAATGAGTTATGGGAATTATAGAGCTATAGATAAGAAAACTGGGGCTTAGAAAAATAAAGTAGCTTAACCATGGCCACAAGGCCAGTGACAGGCCAAATGGGTATGACACAGGCCTATGACTCTGCATCCCCTGATGTCAAAGTCACTCAATCAGGCAGAAAATCCCATCTTTCCCTCCTGGCTGACTCCCTGCTTCCAGACTCATGCCCTCCAGGATCTTTTCTACACAGCAGAGAGCTCTTTCTAAAGCCCACCTCTGAAAATCTTACTTCCCTGATTGTAACCTGAGACTCCCAAATTAAGAATGTAGATTAACCACTTGTGTTTATTTTCTCTCCTTGCAGATCTAATTAAAATTCAGTAGTGAAATGAAACACCATAAACCAACAAAGACAGTAAGAAAGGGACCTTCAGCAGATGAGAAATACCCACAAGTTCCTGAAAGATGGAAACAGGGCACAAAGGTGGTAACTGATAATAGCCTAAAGCGTTAGCCAAATTACCTTGTAAGACCCCAGCTCACAGACCACTTAAGGATTGGGACATCCTAAAGATGTGAGAATGCTAAAGTAGAAAAAAGCAAGAAGAGTAGAATGCTCTTTAAAGAAGGAAATATTCTTACAGTCAGGATTTGGTTGCATAACGAATATGTACATATTCTTCATGCTGTAAACATAATTGACATCACCAAAGATGATTTTATCACTGGAAAGGCAGAGCATGATGGAAGAGATCTACATTCTTCCTATTGTTAAAAAAACAATAAAAGTGAAGGCCACAGTTTAGACATAATTCAAGGTCAACAGCCCAATAACCACACCACCAAAACTGAAGTCATCCTAATTTCCCCCAAATGCTAGCTCCAATCGTAAATGAAACACAAAACATAAGCTTTATGTCCTTGTCAGCATGAGTCAGTGAAATTAAACCAATCAACTATAGAAAAAATCAGCTTAAACAGCTCTGCTTGCCTTAAAAAGAATGTTAAACCATACCAACCAATCACAAAAAAGGTCAAGATTCTTCCTCCTTTATGCTCCATAAACTGAGCTGGAACTGCTGGAAGGCCATCTTCCTAACCCTTGGATTGAAGTCTCCCTCATCATGATCTGTACTTTTCTTTTGTATAACAATAAACTTTAAAATTCTTCTGATTTGATCTGATTTTCTTTTTGACACTATCATAGCAGGAAGTTAACCACTTTCAAAATTTACAAGTCAAGAAATGGCGGTAAAAGCATATTATTTAGAGACATGGAGGTAACTATCAAAGAACAACTGGGACTGAAGGATAGCGAGAGAGTTAACTTTTATTATAACCCTTTGACATTACTGGATTTTTTTTTTTCTTTTTTAAGACGGAGTTTTGCTCCTGTTGCCCAGGCTGGAGTGCAATGGCACCATCTCAGCTCGAGGCAACCTCCAACTCCCGGGTTCAAGCGATTCTCCTGCCTCAGCCTCCTGAGTAGCTGGGATTACAGGCATGTGCCACCACGCCCGGCTAATTTTGTGTTTTTTAGTAGAGATGGGGTTTCTCCATGATGGTCAGACTGGTCTCGAACTCCCGACCTCAAGCGATCCACCCGCCTCGGCCTCCCAAAGTGCTGGGATTACAGGCGTGAGCCACCACGCCCAGTCTTGTTATTGTATTTTCAAAACCAAGACATTGTTACATCTAAAACAAAAATAAAAGCTAAGAAAATTTTAAAAGCTCATGTTCTTCACAGGCACTACAGCAAGACTCCTGAGAAATAAAGCAGGTCCTACATGGAAGACTCATTTGAGATTCCTCCCATTCTTCCCAGATTTCACTCCTGTGTTCAACTATGCCAGAAACAGAAAACTAATGTTCTGGGACACAAAACTCAAAACTTTTGCTGCTATGATTGTTCTGTTGTTCTTTTCTTTTGTAGTTATGATAAAATGTGAGAACATACTCTCACAACCCTCAAAAAAACACTACCTGAAGGTAAACAAAATACTTCAGTATGAGTGGATGGACATTACGTCTAAATTCATTTGTTGCAAACTTTTTTCTTTCCATCAGGATGTTAAAAGTCCAACAGGATGATCGAGAGAAGAGCTGTAACCACAGAAGATAAAGGACAGGTAGGAAAGGAGGGTGGGGAGTGAAAGTACAGCCAGTCTGAAGGGAAGAGCCCAAAATCCTGTGCTTTAAGAAGAGATTAGGGTGGAAGTGGAGAGACACATGCAACTCTGGGACCCTGAGAGAATGGGCACAATCATAAAGCTGGCACAGTTCTTGCCCCCCAAAAAGAAGAGAGAGATGGTTACATGAGGAGTATTCTATTTCTTCCTTTTTTTCTTTAGCTTAATACTTGAAATTTGCTAGGAAGGAGTCCAGTTTCTTAAAACAGGGTCTAACTCCCTCACATACAGGAGGCTCATAGAGTAGCCATTCAAGTTCCTAGGCTTCAGAGTCAGTAGAACTGAGTTTAGACCATTCCTTCACTTACTGTCTTTCTGAAAATTTTAGGTGACCTTGGGAGATACTCTCTGTGACTATCATGGGCAAATATTTTTCTCAAAACCTCATTTTTATCTTCTATGAAATGAGGAGATAGTAATAATATCTACCTCATACAACTGCCCCACTATCTTGTCAATCAGATCCAGATACACTAATTGAATTCTTGTATCAAAAATATTATCAGAGAGCTTAATTTCTGTGGAGCTGAACCTAGATTGGGTTGTAAAATTAGTTTGTTTTGAAAGCTGTGTCAACACTTTCAGGTCTGTAAAATGTTTGCTTGTATCTAGCAAAGAATAGTGCAGTGGTCATCATGTCAAAATTATTTTTAGAGCTGGAAGCAGAGGCTCACGCTTATAATCCCAGCACTGTAGGAGGCTGAGGAGGGAGGATCGTTTAAGCCCGGGAGTTCAAGACCTACCTGGGCAACACAGGGAGGCCTTGTCTCTATAAAAATAAAAAAAAATTAAAAAATAGCCAGGCATGGTGGCATGTGCCTGTAGTCTCAGCTACTCAGGAGGCTGAGGTGGGAGGATTGCCAGGATGTCAAGGCTGCAGTGAGTTGTAATTGCACCACTGCACTCCACTGGGACCACAGAGCAAGACCCTGTCTCAAAACAAACAAACAAAAATCCTTCTTTTTAGAAGGTCTATGAAATTTAAAATCCATACTAACAGTCAGTATTAGCCTGAACTTACATACAACCCCCATCAGAAAAGAAAGAAGAGAAACACGGAGAGAGAAAGATTGAGAGAGACAGAAAGACACAAAGCAGTGACTACTATCAAACCAATTCTATCGCTGATCACCAGGGAAGGTTAAGCAGCTGGCCCTCCTTAGGCTCTGTAGTAAATTAAATCCATCTGGTAGAGCTCTAACTAGATTGATGAGATTTTAGACTCTTTCTATCCCACTGCTACCCCTGTAATTCATACTGATCAAATTCCCAGTCAATAAATGATGAATTCATACCAGCTGACATTCAGAATTCAAATACTGTAAAAGTTATTTATTCTGGCTTCAAGACAAAAGACTAAATAAGGCTTAGAATATCATGATTATATTTCAAATGTGATTTTTAGATATACAGAAAAGTAGTCATTCTTAGAGTGGTTAATACACCAAACCAGGCTATACTCCATGACATTTTATGTAAATTGTGACAAGAAAACAAGAGAGATGGATGACACTCTAAAACACTGCTGAAACTGTGTCAATAAAAAACATATCAAAGAAGTTATATTTTCTGCCAAACATATGAAGATAGTAGCACCCCACTAATTAGACCATATAAACTTGAAGAATTCTTCCAGATATAAAAGGCTCTTATCTGTATATAATGGCATTTTTAACTGAGGGTCCCAGTGGGTTTCTCTGGTCATTAATTCAGAGTAGAGCCTCAACAAATGAGTCTTCTGCAACACCCTTATGTTCAATCAGATCTGAAACTTTTAGAATTATACGTTACATCGGGATGATGGTATTATCTTTACCCAGACCAGTTGCCTAAAAATCTTATAAATGGGGTTTAAATATTTAATGTTAAAAGCCCAGGGATAAATGGAATCCTTAAGCATCCTAGAAGATCTGGTCTGCAAAATAAAATGTTGAGCTTTTGTATAGACTAGGGTCATGGAGGGTAAAATACGTGAAAAAGAAAAGAACACAATATACATTAAGATCTAAAAAATCAGTGCAATTATTCTCTTTACAGGTAGAGAAACATAAAAAATTATAGTCAGATCTTCAAGGGAGTCATATATACAATGAGTTCACTCAGCACAAATGGTCAAGAAAATAATAATTTTCATGCTCTCTGTATTTAGAAAATGGGTTAGCTATATTCCAGTATTAAAAATCAAGCAGGCTGGGCACGGTGGCTCATGTTTGTAATCCCAGCAGTTTGGGAGGCCAAGGCAGGCAGATCACAAGGTCATGAGATTGAGACCATCCTGGCCAACATGGTGAAACCCCGTCTCTACTAAAATACAAAATTAGCTGGGCATGGTGGCATGTGCCTGTAATCCCAGCTACTTGGGAGGCTGAGGCGGGAGAATTGCTTGAACCCAGGAGGCTGAAGTTGCAGTGAGCTGAGATCGTGCCACTGCACTCCAACCTGGTGACATAGCAAGACTATGTCTAAAAATAGTAATAATAATAATAATAACACCTAAGCAAAGAAGCCAAAGAAGCACACATTAGCAGCCAAAGACAAGCTTGTCAAATTCAAGAAGAAATCTGGTATTTAAGTATGGGGATAAGTATGACTAAGGTATGAGCTAAAATCATGGTTGGTAGTCTAGGTCTGTTGTTAGCAACAAATTTAGTTTCATGTTATTTGTGGGAATGTTGGGCACTAAAAATGCGCCTCTAATTGCTCAATGGCTTTTCAAACTGCATGAAGACAAATTCAACTTTTCTTGAGATCACGATGAGTCCCATGCAGCCCTTAAAAGTCACTTCCAAAATCATTTTCTTTTGAATATTTACAAATCTCCACGTTAAAGAAATCAACTTCCATATGTTTTTCTTCATGCACAAATGTATTAGAGACTAGAAATTTCTTTCAAAATTTGATTTAAACTCCCAATCTTCTTTAAAATCCAGGTTAGATAACCAACTTCCTTAAAATTTAGTGGCAGGGATAGTAACAATCAACTTTGCTCTCTTTGTTCCCAAATTGCCCTCGTTTATCAGCAAAGAGGTTGTCCTCTGTGGGTCTTTGTCAACTGCACCCCCCCCCCTTCCGCAGAAATGGGTCTTTCCCTCTAGCTCCATCATCAATTGCTCACCCTTATTTTCTGGCATACCCACATCCCTCTACATGCAGTATCCATCACTCGCCTGCCTGAAGCTCAGACTGATACTCTGTCCTTCCCCAGCTCTGCCCTGCCAAGCAGGAACACTGCATCGCCCCCCACTCTCTCTTCCACTGGCTTCCAGGTAGGCTCAGCCAGCGGGAGACACTGGAGAATGACTGGAGTGTGGGAGAGGGGAGAGGCCAGGGCATTGCTCCCTCTGCCTCAGGGAAGGATGGCAAGCCCGCCACAGCAGCTGCATCTTCTCTGTGGTCACACAATTAGTCGGATGGCTCCTCCCTCCCTGCATGGCTAAGCACATTTTAGACAGCCCTCACCATGGGTGTGGCTCCATTAAACTGCTGCAATTGTGGGTTCTGTCACATCACCTCCTTCCTATGTCTCTCCATTCGTAGTAGTGGCAGTGCTTCCTATTGTTGCTAAACTGTAGGTTGCCTTACCATTTCATGTTTGGCTTTCCAGCTCTTCTAACACCCATGTAAATAACTTTCTTCACTGAATCCCCTCTGTTAGAAATACTTAGAATGGTTTCTGGTTTCCTGACTGTGTCCTGTCTGACATGTGAAGTTGTGTTTCCCTTCTTGGCTGTGTAGCTCCTAGAAGCCAGTGGCTTTACGAATCTCTTTGATCTGCCATTCTGTCTCTAGTATGATCTCCCTGTAATCTGTTTTCACAGAGATACCAGTATTATTTTTCCAAGGTAAAGATATTATCAATTAGTAATTTTTAAAGAAATCTTCACTGGTTCCCTATTGACCATGACATTTTCAAAATACTTTTCCTGTTTCTCAACCTGTTCTCCAATGAATTATAAGCTGACAAAATATATTTTTAAAAAGAGAAAAAATATGACTATAAATTAACCATCACTATAGAAAAAGTAAATACATGGATTACACTAGACAGAAAGTTGGGATGCAGACATACCTTATGAAATTTGGCTCTACTTTGCAGCCATAAAAGGGAGACAATCAATTACATAACTCTCTTTCAGAGGGCCAGCACAGTGTTCCTGGCACTTCCCTGATGGAAATTGCTCACCTTATCAGAAGTAAGGGAAAGTCAAGCAAATAGGACTTAAAAATTTCATGTAAAGAAAGGGTTCAAAGTTACTTTAAAATCACAGTTCATGAGGGTAGTTGAATTGCTTACTATTCAAACAATCTTTCATAGTTTCTATTGGTCTCTAAAATTTTAACTAATGTGAATGGAGAAAAGTTGACTTGGCATAGTTACTAATGTTAAGAACAGTTGCGTGTTGTTTAAAGACAGAATAAACAGATAAGACTCACTGACATTACTTGATTAAAAATGGGACAGTTGACTATGATTCCCTCTTAAATATGTGATATTTCTATATCATCACTAAAATGGACAAAGGAATGCCTTCAGGCAAGACCGAGATATTCCCCCAAAATTACACAAAAAGAGTCCTGGCCAGGTGCAGTGGCTCACATCTATAATCCCAGGGCTTTGGGAGGCTGAGGCAGGAGGATCACTTGAGGTCAAGAGCTGGAGACCAGACTGAGCAACATAGCGAGACCTCGTCTCTACAAAAATCAAAAAGTTAACCAGGCATGACGGCATGTGCCTGCAATCCTAGCTACTTGGCAGGCTTAGGTTGGAGGATCACTTGAGCCTAGGAGTTCAAGGCTGCAGTAATCTATGATCACACTACTCCACTCCAGCCTGGGTGACAGAGTAAGATCCAGTCTCTAAAAATAAACAATACATAAATAATTTAAAAAGAGACTTAGGTCTGTTCCAGCCATGAAGAAATAATTGTTCAAATTCTCAAAATTCTGTTCTACAGTGAGTAGCCCACAAGATTATCCAAGTAGGATTAATAAATTTTCTGCTAACACCATAGAAAATAAGTCTCACATTTTCTTCAATAAATATCTACTTGAGTGAGAAAATTTCCTGTTGAAATTCTAGGAAGAATTAACAAGAAAACATACTTCTTAACAAGCAAACCAAATTATTTGCTATATTTAGGGTTTTATTTATTTTTAATATAAATTGTTTAAATTGTAGAGATTTCTGCCAAATATAACGTACCCAGCTTTAGGATAATGGTTTTTAAGCCATTCCTCCTAGAAATTGTGTTATAGTAAAATCCATTGTGTTGAATCTAATTCTGGCTTGAAAACTAAAAAATAAAAGCATAAGGGAATTTTTAAAATGCCCAACGTTAATGAGTGTGTTCAGAAAAGAACACTTTCATATCCAACTGGTAGACATGACATTAACAAAACCTCTCTGCTGGGTTATTTATCAATGGATATCAGATGTCTTAATATATATATGCACCATTTGACTGAATAAGATCAATTCTAGGAATTTATTCTAGGGAAATACTTATGGAATTGTACAACATTTCTACACAGATGTTCATCACAGCATTGCTTCCAGAACTAACATTTTGGAAATGAGCCAAAATAAAGTTATTAAATAAATGATCATATATTCCCACAATAGAATGTAATGTAGCTTTTAAAGTTACATAGTGAAATAATTGAATCATATTGAAACTAGCTCTCAGTACATTACAGAAAGACACTTTTGATAAAGAGACTTCCAGTAAAAAATGGCAGTGGCAAATTGAACACTACATTTGAATTCACTCTTTGTTGAAAGTCTAATATGATAGTAAAGGGGTTTTTTCAAGGAATGAACCCACAAAGTCAAAGGCAAGATGAAAGGAAACAGGAAAAGCATTAGCTTAAATGTCAGAAAGCAGAGGGACATGTAGCCATTGACTTAGAAGATCCAAGAAAAGCTGAGCTCTAAGTCAGCAATAGGAAGAATCAATAAGCAACTTGCTTTCTATTCTATTCCAGAACTTGTAAAAGCCTCAGAAATTAATGGCATCAGGTACTTAAGAAAATGGTTGTAAAGGAGACATTAAACACATAAAATCTGAAAGCTGAGTTAAGAAGCAGTTAGGGAAAAATGTTTAATAACAAAGCAGAAAAGGAAAGCAATCAGAGATAAAGTACCAAGCTTTATAAAGATGCAAATTTTTTCTAAATTTTTTTTCTTCCTTTCATTTTCTTCTAAGCTAAAATATGTATTTTTACAGAAGTAGTTGAAGTCATTAGATACCTAGAGACTATTTCAGATCCATGCAGCCAGCAACTACTCTTCTCCTACCCAGGAGAGGACTGGGGACTTATCCTCTGCAGAGTAAACAACATCTCTGGCACCATTGAGGGTAAGGGAACTATATTGAAATGATTAAGTGAAGATTTATATAGTGAACACAGAAATTAAGCCTAAAATTTAAAAGAAAATACAAGGAAGCCCAAATACCCAAAACGATCTTTAAGAAGAACAAAGTTGGGGGAGTCACACTTTCTGATTTCAAAACTTATTACAAAGCTATAGTAATCAACACACACACATGCACACATATATATTTGTGTATATATAATTGAGGATCAATGTATCTATTGTCAATCAATTTTCAACAAGGGTACCAAGATCATCTACTGGAGAAAGAATAGTCTTTGGGAAAATAGTGCTTGGCTAAATGAAACTCTATATTTGAAAGAATGAATTTGGACTCTTACCTTATACCACATGCAAAAATTAATTCAAAATGGATTAAAGACCTAGATGTAAGTGCCAAAGCTATAAAACCTTTAGAAAAGTTAACACAGGCATAAATTTTCTTAACTTGAATAAGGCAACATTTTCTTAAATATGACACCAAAAACATAAGCAACCAAAGGAAAAAATAAATAAATTGAACTGCCTCAAAATAAAAACTTTTGTATTTCAAGGGACACAATCAAGAAAGTGAAAATTCAGTCTACTGAAAATATTTGAAAATCATGTGTCTGTTAAGGGACTTGTATCTAGAATACATAAAGAACTCTTACAACTCAGTAATAAAAAGACAAATAACCCAGTTAAAAAACGGACAAAGGATCTGAATAGACATTTCTTCAAAGGTGACATATGAATGGCCAAAGAGGAATGTGAAAAGTGGTATTCAACATCAATAGTCATTAGGGAAATGCAAATCAAAGCCATAATGAGACACAACTGCCCATCAACTGGGATGCTTACATAAATTTTAAAAAAGCATAATGGTGGGAGACCAACAAGTGTCTATGAGGATGTGGGGAAATTAGAACCCTTATACATTACTGGTGGGAATGTAAAATGTTACAACCACCATGGAAAACAGTATTTTCTTGTGGCGCTACACATGCAATTACTACATGACCTAGTAATTGCACTCTTGGGCATTTCTCCCAGAGAAATGACAATTATGTTCATACAAAAACCTAGACCTGGGTCTTCAAAGCAGCTTCATTCATGAAAGCCCAGAACTGAAAGCATCCCAAATGTTCCTCAATAAGGAAATGGTTAAGCAAACTGTGGTATATACATACCATGATATCTCACTAAGCAATCAAAAAGAATAAACTATTGATACATGCAGCAATAACTTGGATGAATCTCTAAGTAATTATGCTGAGTAAAACAAACTTATCCCAAAGGTTACATATTATATGACTCCATATTTATATAATGTTTTTGAAATGACAAAATTTTAGAAATGGAGAACAGGCTGGTGGTTGCCAAGGGTGAGGAAGAAGTGGGTGTGGTTATAAAAGGTGTTTATATAATCATCATAATATAAATATTAAATTGATATAATGAAAATTAAAATATACCTAGCTCAAAAGGATGGAGGAATGGAAAGTGTGGATATTTAGTGGAGGGAGAACAGAGTGAAAGAAAACTAAATCCCCAGATTTGAGGGTGATTAGATATTTCTGTGATATTGGCCTCCATTTTCAGAAAATGTTGAGCAAGCATCTATACCTTGTTAGGCAACATGGTAGGCTCTGGGGACATTAAGAAAAATTAGATTGGCCTCTGCCCGTAGAAGCACATAACTACTCTTCAAATGAAGAATATTTAAAAACCTTCAGTATAATGTTGAATCAATCTTTGCTCATGATTACAAATGGTCCCTTCTTGTAGGAAGTACAGCTACAAATGTTCCAAGGGATAAAGAAGAAGATACAGCTGGGGAACAGATAGCTGTGGTTTTTTGATGTCCCTGTAGACTTCACAACGAGGAGGTTTCCAAGTTATTTCAGGAGGGATGTATTTCTGGTTTTGAAAAGAGAAAGTCTTTCTCCTCCTAGAGACAGAGAAATAACACTGTCATAAAACACTGAGAACACATCACTTCTTGTTCACCATAGAAGCACTGAAACAAAGTTTTTCTGATTATATAGGTTAAACTAAAATGACCTATTCTTCTATTCCAAATGGGAAATAATAAATGACTGTTAACCAAGGTCTCAGCCAATAACCTCCTTTCAAATCACAAGTTGATATATAATGGATCTTAGTCTCCTCAGCATATTAATAATGACTATATTACCAACATTATAATTAACATTGTTATATTAATATTAATTAACAATGATAAGGACATGTACCATAAAATGTTTTTTAATCCTGTTCTTTTCTAGATTAATTTCCTTCTTTCTCTTAGGGTCTAAATCAATTCCTCATGAATCACACCCTGCCCCACTGTCATATCAGCAATTTTAACTTAAACAGAAAATTATATTAATTGCTTTGGATCAGATCACACATTACATTCTCCCATTTATATACTCTCCTTTGACTTCTCTGACAGTGATGCTCTCAATGAATCCTTTTCATATATAAAAATAGGGCTTCCTCAGCTGAGGGCATAATGTCTCCTGGATCTGCCTGACTGACAGATGAAAGTTTGGCATGTTCTTAAGAGGAAATAGACACGTTAATTAGCACAGTTACTCACAAGTGCTTTAGAAACTATGCCCTAAAGTTGATGACTATACTAAACGTTGATAGGAGATTCCTAGTCTTAGAGTAAGGAGACTCTTTGAGTCATGGCACTTCTTATTAGAAATGGGGAAGTCATGTAAAAGCCCTAAATCCTTCAACCCAAGAATCTCAAATCACAGATTTTTAAGCTTTTATTTCCCACTCTGGGCCTGAGAGCTGTTAAACCAGCAGGGTATTGCAAAGGCAATTTAGTGGAGAAAAGATCGTTTTTTTCAAGAAATGGTGCTGGAATGAATGTTAATTCACGTACAAAGAAAAATATACATCAGTCCATACCTCATGCCATATAAAAATTAACTATAAAATAGAACATAGACCAAAATGCAATACCTAAAACTATAAACTTCCAGAAGAAAACGAAGAAAAAATATTGCTACTTTAGGCACAGCTTTCTTAGATACAACATGAAAATCATGATCCAAAAAGAAATAAATAGATAAATTGGACTTAAAATAAAAAATTCTGTGTCTTAAAATCATTGTTGAGAAAATAAAATGCAAGCCACGGACGGGACAAAATATTTTCAAAACATCTCCATCAAAGAACTCATATATAGAATTTGTAAAGAACTCTGCCAACTCAATAATAACATGGGGAAAATCCTAGTTTAAATATAGGCAAAGGATTTCAACAGGTATTTCAATAAAGAAGGTATGCAGATGGCAGAGAAACATGTGAAAAAAAATGCTCAACATCATTATTCATTAGAGAAATGTAAGTTAGAACCACAATAAGATACAATTGTACATACACTAGAGTGGCTAAAGTAAAAAGATTGACCGTAAGAAGTTTTAGTGAGAATGCAGAGCAATTGGCTGTCTCATATACTGCTGATGGGAGAGTGTTATGGAATAGCCACTTTAAGAAACAGTCTAATAGTTTCCTAAAACTTAACCATACACCCACCATATAATTCAGCAATTCCCCTCCTAGGTATTTACCTAAGAGAAAAGAAAGCATAAGTCTCTACAAAGACTTGTACATGAATGTTCATGGCAGACTTATTTGTAAGAGCCAAAAACTGTTAACTCAAATGTCTATCAACAAGTGCATGAATAAACAAACTGTGGTATATATACACAATGGAATACAACTCAATAGTTGGTTTTTATTATTATTTTTAATTGACACATGATAACTGTACATATTTATGGGGTACAGTGTAATATTTTGATAAGTGTAATAATCAAATCAGGGTAATTAGCATATTCATCACTGCAAATATTTATCATATTTTGTGTTGGGAACATTCAAAATCTTCTAGCTATTTGAAAACATATAATAAATTGTTAATTATAGTCACCCTACAGTTCTATAAAATACTATTCTATCTAGCCGTAATTTTGTATCCTTTAATCAACCTCTCACTATCGCCTCCTCCACTCTAGGATTCCCAGCCTTTAGTAAACACTCTTCTATTCTCTACTTCTCTGAGAACATTGGTAGTTTGCGCGTATGAGTGAGAATACTCAATACTTTATGTACCTAGCTTATTTCACTTAACATAAAATCCTCGGCTGGGCGCGGTGGCTCAGGCTTGTAATCCCGGCATTTCGGGAGGCCAAGGCAGGCAGATAACGAGGTCAGGAGTTCCATACCAGCCTGACCAACACAGTGAAACCCCATCTCTACTAAAAAAAAAATAAAATAAAATAAAATAAAATAAAATAAAATAAAATAAAATAAA
>NW_016806920.1:2195069-2222648 GCF_001698545.2 Rhinopithecus bieti | reverse complement strand
ATAAAATAAAATAAAATAAAATAAAATAAAATAAAATAAAATAAAATTAGCCGGGCATGGTGGCAGGTGCATGGTGTGCCTGTAATCCCAGAATCCCAGCTACTGGGGAGGCTGAGGCAGGAGAATCACTTGAACCCGGAAGGCGGAGGTTGCAGTGAGCAAAGATCGCGCTACTGCACTCCAGCCTGGGCGACAGAGCAAGACTCTCAAAAAGAAAAAAAGAAAAATAGAAAACAAAATCCTCTAAGCTCATTCATGTTGCTGCAAATGACAGAATTTCATTTGCTACAGCAGAATAGTACTACATTATGTACATATACCACATTTTCTTTATCCATTGATGAACACAGTTTGATTCCATATCTTGGCTATTGTGAATAGTGCTGCAATAAACATGGGAGTGCAGATACCTCTTTGACATACTGATTTTATCTCCTTTGCCTATAAACCTAGTAGTGGACTTGAGGGATCATGTGGTAATTCTATGTTTTGTGTTTTGAGGAACCTCCATACTGGTTTCCATAATGGCTATACTAATTTAAATTTCCACTAACAGTGTAAAAGAGTTCCCCTTTTTCTGCATGCTAGCAGGATTTGTTATTTTTTGTCTTTGTGATAATAGGCGGTCTACCTGCGTGACATGATATCTCGCTGTGGTTTTGATTTGCATTTCTTTCCCTGACGATTAGCAATGGCAGAACTTTTTCATGAGCCTGTTGGCTATTCCTATGTCTTCTTTTGCAAAATGTCTATTCATCTCATTTGCCCATTTTTTCAAAACTGGATTATTTGATTTTTTTAGTTGTTGTTTCGTTGTTGTTTGAGTTCCCTGTATAGTAGGGATATTAATCACTTGTTGGATGAATAGTTTGCAAATGTTTTCTCTTATTCTACTGGCTGCCTTTTCATTCTGTTGATTGTTCCCTTTCCTGTGCAGAAGCTTTTTAGTTTGATGTAATCCTATTTGTTTAGTTTTGCTTTTGGTGCCTATGCTTCTAATATTGTATCCATAAGATCTTTTACCCACAACAATATCCTGAAGGCTTTCTCCCTTGTGTTCTTCTTGTTTTTATAGTTTTATAGTTTCAAGTATTCCATTTTAGTCTAATTCACTCTGAGTTGATTTTTTGTATATGGTGAGAGAAAGAGGTCTAGTTTCATTCTTTTGTGTATGTTTATCCAGTTTTCCCAGCACCATTTATTGAAGAGACTGTCTTTTCCCCAGTGAGTACCCTTGGGTGTCTTTGTTAAATATCAGTTCCCTATAAATATGTAAATTTATTTCTGGGTTCTGTACTCTGTACCATTGATCTATGTGTCTGCTTTTATGCCAGTACCAAGTTGTTTTGGTTCTATAGCTTTGTAGTATATTTTGAAGTCAGATAGTGTGATGTCTACAGCTTTGTCCTTTTTACTCTGGATTGCCTTGGCTATTCAGGGTCTTTTGTTATTGCATATGAATTTTGGATTTTTTATCCTTTTTTGTGAAGAATGTCATTTGTATTTTGATAGGAATTGCACTGAATCTATAGATCACTTTTGGTAGTACAGTCATTTTCACAATATTAAATTCTCCAATTCATGAACATTAGGTGTATTTCCATTTGTTTGTGACTGCTTCAATTTTTTTCATCACTGTTTTATAGTTTTTCTCATAGAAATATTTTACCTCCTTGGTAAATTTATTCCTAGGTTTTTTTTTGTAGCAATTGTAAATGGGATTGCTTTCTTGATTTCTTTTTCAGCGAGTTCATTGTTGGTGCCTAGAAATGCTACTGATTTTTGTATGTTGATTTTGCATCCCACAACTTTACTGAATTTATCAATTCTACGGCTTTTTTGACAGAGCTTTTAGGGTTTCCTCTATATCTGATTATGTTATCTAAAAAGTGGGACAATTTGACTTCCTCCTTTCCAAATTAGATGCCCTTTCTTTCTTTCTTTTGCCTAATTGCTCTGGCTAGGACTTCCAGTACTATGTTGAGTAACAGCGGTGAGAATGACTACCTTGTCTTGTTTCAGTTCTTAAAGGTAAAACTCACCTTTTTGCCATTCAGTATGGTATTTACTTTATTGTGTTAAGGCATGTTCTTTCTGTACTTACTTTTTGAGAGCCTTTATCATGAGAGGAAGTTAACTTTTATCAAATGCTTTTCCTGCATCTATTGAGATGATCACATAGATTTTGTCCTTCATTCTGTTGATGTGATTTATCCCATTTTTTGATTTGCTTATGTTGAACTACCCTTGTATCCCTGGGCCAAATCCTACTTGAGTATAGTGGATCACTTTTTTATTTTATTATTTTTTTTTTTTTGAGATGGAGTCTCGCTCTGTTGCCCAGGGTGGAGTTCAGTGGTGCTATCTCAGCTCAGTACAAACTCTGCTTCCAGGGTTCAAGTGATTCTCCTGTCTCAGCCTCCCCAGTAGCTGGGAATACAGGTATGTGCCACCACACCTGGCTAATTTTTGTGTTTTTGATAGAGACGGGGTTTCACCATGTTGGCCAGGCTGGTCTCAAACTCCTGAGTTCATGTGATCTGCCTGCCTTAGCCTCCCAAAGTGCTGAGATTACAGGCATGAGCCACTGGGCCGGGCCATGAAGGACATTTTTAATGTACTACTGGATTTGGTTTGCTAGTATTCTGTTGAGAATTTGTGTGTTCATCAGGGATATTGGCCTGTCATTTTCTTTTGTGTGTGTGTTCTCTTCTCTAGTTTTGATGGCAGGGTATTGCTAGCCTCATATGAGTTTGGAAGAATTCTCTCCTTTTTAATTTTCTGGTAAAGTTTGCAAAGCACTGATATTAGTTTCTTAAATGTTTGGTAGAATTCAGCAATGAAGCCATCAACTGTAAGGAGGCTTTTCATTACTGATTGAATCTCATTATCAGTAATTGGTCTGTTCTATTTTCTTCTTCTTTTATGGAACATTTCGGGAAATGTGAACTAACATACAATGACAGAAATCAGATCAGTGGTAATCTGGAGATGGGTGATGGGGTAGTACAGGAGGTGATGAGTGGTTACATGGAGATCCGTGTTGTGGTTGTATAGGAGGGTCCAGTGGGGGGGATTATGAAGGGGAACAAGGAAACTTTGGGGAGTAATGGATATGTTCACTACCTTTATCAAGGTGATTGTTTCACTGATTTATATATGTGTCAAAATTCATCAAATTGTAGAGTACATATGTACAGTTTATTATATGTCAATTACATCTCAATAAATCTGTTTAAATAAATTAAGTTCACCTTTTACTAATTGTGACTGAGAGTACTTGGGCTCTCTGGAATTTACTTTCTTTATTTGTGAATGACAATAATAATTGAGTCCCATGTATCCTTAAGGTTACTAGAGGGATCAACTGAGATGATTTTTAAATGATTTACAAATTGGAAAGAACCGTCTGTACAAAATATACTATTTCTGTTGACATAATTATTATTAATTTCAAAAACCCTAGATGATCAACTAGCAAATCAGTGATTTCTGGTGGAAAAGAGGCATGTGGAAAAATGTAAAAGTCCTGAGAAGCAGAGAATTCAGTTTGGCATGCTTGAATTCTGAAGAGAGTCAGTGACCCCACCAACCTTTGACTTATATTAGTGATTTTCTGTCCTCAACTGCCAACATTAGTCCTTGCCACCTTAGCTCATTTCAATTCAAACATAAACTGCACTTTTATTTATTTCATTTCTCTTGTCTTTCTCCCAGGAGAAGTGTATAGAAGGAGTGGCCAAGACAGTTATGACAAATAAGCAGTGAAACCCAAGTGGCCTCCATGGTCCTCCCTACTACCCTGAGCCAAGTCAGTTTAGCTCAAGACCCCTGCTCTTTCAACAGTTCTCTGGCTGATACAAATTCAGAGCACTCATCAAGACTTTTGTAAATTCTCTCACAAAATCCATGCTCATGGGCTCCCCTGGCTCCGGGACTCTGGCAAATGGATGTAGTGTTTCTATTTATAACAACATCTCTTGAAACATTAAAGTCCTATCACTGGTTTCCACTAAAGGCATAGATCTATAGGTCATGAGTTTAGTAGCCCTTACTGGAGAATTGAAGGTCAATCATAGCAATTACTTTACAGACCATAAAGCTTTTGTCATCTATCTGTACCTCATACTTCCTCCTTACTGTAAGGTTCTGGCAGCTTGAAAAACTTCTTTTCTAGGCAGAATGATTCTCCCTCAGAAGCCTCGAGACTCAGACATGCCCAGGTCCGTGGACCTTTCTCCCATCACAGGCATAGATCAAGGAATTTTTCTAATAAAGACAATTCCCTCCTAATTCTGGTACCAGCTATTAAGAAAATAACTATTTTTAAATTTCAATTGTTACTGTAGGATGTTAAGGCAATTCAGAGCTAGAAATTATATAATAATACTCCCTAGAAACATATTCAAAACCAGCCTTAAGCCAAATAGAAGGATTTGAAGTTCTTTGCCCTTTTACTTACAAAGCATAGCCCCTTTCCTTTTTCCAGATATATTTCCCTTCCCTTCTAATCTATGTGTATTTCTTAACTATCATTATTTTTCTCAGAAATGTTTAACTAAGGCTTTCATGTCTCAGGTAAGGAAGGGTAACAATTATTTAAGGTGTGACAGGTCCCATCTATATTTTTAAAGGATAATTGTGTAGAATTGGCTGCAGAATGTTTGGGATTTTTTGGGCAAGGTACCACTCTTTCATGGGACCTGAGATGATGACTATAATTATATGAGCAATTTACCTCTTTATAGATGTAAAAAACACAATAAATTGCAAGTAGCAATTTATTAGAATCGTGTATAAGCCAGATTCACTCAATTATAACGTAAAAATATATTATCACGTAAAATATATCATCGGGCCGGGCGCGCGTGGCTCAAGTCCTGTAGTCCCCAGCACTTTGGGAGGCGGCCGAGGCGGGTGGACACAAGGTCAGGGAGAATTGAGGACCATCCTGGCTAACAGCGGGTGAAACCCGTCTCTACTAAAAAGTACAAAAAACTAGCGGCGGGGCCGAGGTGGCGGGCGCCTATATATCCAGCTAGCTCGGAGCCATGAGGCCAGGAGAATGGGTGAACCCGGGGGAAGGGCGGAGCTTGCAGTGAGCTGAGATCCGGGCCACTGCACTCCCAGGCTTGGGCGACAGAGCGAGACTCGGGTCTGCCAGAAAAAAAAAAAAAAAAAAAAAAAAAAAAAAAAAATATATACTACATATATATAGTAATAATATATATATATATATATAATATAAAATCAGAAAAAGGGTCATTGATGTGTATATCTTCTGTATTTAGATAATTGAAGTCATATGTCTCATGACTTAAAATCAAATTAAAATATAATACCTAAAGAAAAAGGCCACATTTTCCCCTAGGTACTAGCAGCCAAAGATAGGTTAGTTGAATTCAAGGTGAATGAAGTTGGTATTTATTTATAGAGATGAATGTGATTTCATATTTAAGGTTATATAATAGTTTTAGAGCTAGTATTATGGTCCATAGTCTGACGTCTGGCATTAGCAGTGAGTTTGGTCTTATGTTACTTGTTATTTGAAGTGCACCTGTAATTTCTCAATGCCAGTGAGCTACATGAAGGTTACATAATCTCTATTTTCCAAGTACAGAAACAAAAGTTTCAGGTTTGGTTGTAGAACTTCTCTTGAATGTGAGCTCACACTCAACACCAGGCCACAGAACCAGAAATCAGAGGTCACTTCCTAAACTCATTTTCTTTTGAATATTTGCAAATCTTGATTCAATTCATTAATACTTTCCATATTATAACTTCCATACACTTCTTCATGCACAAATTACAATTGCAGACTTTACAATTTCCTTCAAAGTCTAAATATTTGAGTTTTAGATTCCACAAGACAAGCAAACTACCTAAAATTTAGTAACAGCTATAGTTATAATCAACTTTGCTCTCTTTGTTCCCGAATCAGCCCTCATTCATCATTAAAGAGGTTGTCCTCTCTGGGTCTTTATCAGCTGAACTCTCATTCCACCAAAAATGGGTCTTTCCCTCTGGCTCCCTCATCAATTGTTCATTCTCATTTTCTGGCACACCCACATCCCTTTACACGCAGTATCCATCACTTGCCTGCTTGAGGCTCAGGCTTATACTCTGTCCTTCCCCAGCTCTGCCCTGCCAAGCAGAGACACTGCATTGCCCCCACTCCCTTGTTCACTGGCTTCCAGGTAGGCTCAGTCAGTGTCAGTGGGAGACACTGGAGAATGACTGGAGTGTGGGAGAGGGGAGAGGCCAAGGCATTGCTTTCTCCCTCGCTCTGCCTCAGGGTAGGGCAGCAAGCTCACCACAGCAGCAGTATCTTCTCCGTGGTCACACAATTAGTCAATGGCTTCTCCCTCCCTGCATGGCTAAGCATCTTCCAGACGGCCCTTACCATAGGTGAAGCTCCAGCTAAATTGTCCCAGTTTCTAGGCTCTGGTATCCCCATGAGTAAATGAGTATCGGAGTGCATAGCCCCGAGGTTTGAACAAATATAAGTCCCTCAAAAATGAATGCTTAAAGTTAATATCATCAGGTTTATCTTGTTAATAGCATATACCCTGGGTGGGGGGTGATGAGAATGGTACTTTACTCATGTGGTCTTTCTCCCCCAAACCTACAACCCCAGTCTAATCATGAGAAAAACATCATACATGCCCAGTTTGGAGGATATTCTACAAAATACCTGAGCAGTACTTCTTCCAAATTAATGATCTAAATATTTTCACAATAGTATTTACTATTTTATTCCTTAAAAACAGTGAGACTGTAATGAAGACTTAGTTATAGTGAAAATTGAAAGATGTATTGAAAATACTATACTTAGTATCTTAAAGTCTTGTTGATTTGGACCTCACTAATACACACAAACGTTCATACCCATACATAATTTATACCTATGTGTGTTTTGGGGTAGGACTACTTTGTTTCTGCTTTCAAAAGCCAAATAAAATATCATGTGTAGTTCGATCCGAGCACAACATAAATAATACAACTTTCAAAAAATAAAAATAATATTTATTATATATATGTCTTTTATTCCACCCTATTATATATTTTCCCCAAACTTAATTGCCCTCCAAACTACAACTAACAAACTATTCAAAAGACAAACTGCATGTGTTATTCCATGTCTTTACTCCCCACTCATCTCAACATTTAGCACCTAAGATGGAAGCCACATTTTTTTATAATGTAATCTTAGAACTGGCATCCTGCCACTTTCACCATATGCTATTGGTCACACAGATCAACCTTGATACAAATAGGGGTGGGGAGCTACAGGAAGTCAGGATCACCGGGGATCACCTGTGAGGCTGGCTACCTTGGAACAATAAGCTATTAATATTGGACTCTTTCTTCCTCCTCACTCATACATAGCACCCTGAATCCATGTGCAGTAACTGATAAGAATGGATATTTGTTCCATCACTGGAAAGAAAAGGGGATTTATTTATTTATTTATTTTTGATGAGGCAGGGGGAAGTGAGAAATGAGGAAACTGGAAGAAAAAAATTGGTTCTTTGATTGATCTAGAGTCCTGGACTGAATGTGGGTCACTAGGATGGAAGAAGGACAAGCTAAAAACATTGCCCCTTTACGCAATTTCACACAATGGAAGAACCCAGTTTTAAGAAAATCTTTGTGTAGTTCAGCCTAGAAGCTGAAAGAATTTCTAGCCCCTTTGTGAAATTCTGTACAAAAGAAGAAGTGCATTAAGGTCTAGAGGACAAAGAATAGCAGAAGTTTGACATAAAACTAGCTCTCACCTGTGGAACAGGGCCACTCCAGTCTCTGAGCCTCTGGGATCAGAATATTTGGCATTCTGTGTGATTCCTCCTTCAGAGACTCCCAGAAAACACTCCTACAGTGATCCCCATTTAAGTTCCTGCTTGGGCAGAGAGGAAGAGAGAGGTCTCTGTAACAAAGACATAAAGGTAAATGTGAATTAATTTTGTAGGCTCAGGTAGGTGAGATCAAGCTACCAATCTCTGTCTTGGGACTCTCGCTTACTTTTTAAAATTCCAGACCATATGTATACAGGTGACTTCTGAATATGTATCTTTAGTCTTAGTCTGTCTTCTAATCCTCAGAGCAGCATGTTCAAAAGCTGGACATTTGTGTCTACTTCCCAGTGGCCCCTCAAACACATGACAACAATCAATATTTGCTTCTCTTCCTAACATTTTTATTTCTATTAATAATACTTTTACTCTCCTAGTCAATTTTTAAATTTTTAACCTATTACTACTCAAATCTTTCTACCCAAACTCCCTAGGATCCATAAGGGTGATTCTGACTGTTAGGAACAGAAACTGTGTCCAAAATGGACTCAAACCATAGGCAATGGTTATCTTAAAAGCCTAACTGCACATCCAGAGGCAGTATGGAAGCTAAGAGAGAAGAAGGAAGGAGAAGTTTCTAATCAACAGACCAATGCCATCAACTATGGCTTGGGTTATTTCAACCCCTGTGCTCTGTTGCTTCATCCTAAATCTAAGGTCTCTTTATGGTCACATGATGCTTAAAGTGACAATTAGGACAACACTCCCAGTTCCAACCAGAGGGAGAAATCATGTTCCTATTGGATTATAAATACTTCCCTTCCATCTGACTGGGCCAGTTTTGCTTGCAAGACTGCCTATGAATTCTAAAGAGTTTTGAGGTAAAGGCTATGTAGTGGTTTACTTAAACTAATGAGAATCCATCCCAGGAGAAGACAGGTAGAGTCATATGCTCCCCAAGCTGTGTAAGAGACACTTGGATGCCTAAATACAGTCATGTTTCTATAAGGAAGAAGATGTGAATGGATCCCAGCTCAACCAGAGTGATCAACAGGATGACAGATATCATAGTCAGACTGATCTCACATTATCTCCCTAAAGTGCAAATCTGATATTGTCACTATGATTCTTTGTTGTCTTATAAACAACAGTTAAAATGATTTTATACTGAATATACATTTCCTTTATACTCTGGTCCTAACACAGCCTTAAAACATGAATATTGTTATACTCCAGCCAAACCAGGTCATTCACCATTCCTCTAATAATGCTGCACTCCATCTCATGTTCTTGACTTTGTGGACATTAATATTTCCATCTGGGATTTTCACCAACCCTTGTTTCCATCAGCTAAGTTATTGCTTATACTGTCTATGGCAGTAGCTCTTAAAGGTAGCTAGATATTATAATCACCTGGGAGATTTTTAAAAATTACCTATGCCTGGGATCCATAGAGTTTCTGATTTAATTGATCTGGGGAAGGGCAGAGACATTATTTTTTGTTTGTTTTGTTGTGTTTTGAGTTTTCAAATTTTGGTTTTTGATTTAAACCTCTCAAGGTGATTCTCATGTTCAGCCAGGATTGAGGACTACTGCTCCAGAACAATGAATCATCCTCTCACACACACACAGCTGAAGGTAAATCTGTTCTGCTCTTATGCCTCTGCAGCATTTGCATCGCTCTCTCTTACTGGCTTCTGTTGTAGTTACATGTGTGCCTCACTCAACAATGTTCCCAGATTGCAGATAAATTCTTTGGGCACAAGGTCCCTGTGATATTACCTACCACATAGTCTAGCATATAGTAGGTAATAAAAATCAATTCATGAAAAATAAGTACACAAACACAGAAATATTTAAAATAAAATAATACTTTTCAATAATAGAATAAAGATGTACACTTTGTACTATGCAATGTTTTGTCAGACTGTTAGAAATTCAAAATAGCTTGTCACCACCTCTGGGACCTCACTAAAGAACAATAATGATGAGAGGGACTTTGCTGATACATACAAATTAAGCCTTGCTTAACTGTTGTCCCACTCAATAGAATCCATAGATCCAAAAGGACTTCTAACTTCAAACCATAAGAACCAATTCTCATCAGTATATCCATCTAAACACAGTTTTTTTAATCCAAAGATTCTTAAAGAAACACAAAGTATTAAATATTCAATCTGTGCTCAGTTCTTTACAAATCCCTTTCCAACATTATCTCATTTAATTCTCAGAACAATCTGATGAGGGATATAATATCATCACTCAGTTTACAAATAGGGAAATTGAAAAGATAAGAAAGGTGCATAGGGTTACACAGTTGGTAAATGGCAGACTTGGGATTCAAACCCAAGTCTGTCTGATTCCAAAACCCAAACCCTACTTTCTCCACCAGAGAATGTTCCTGAATGTTCAAAATTCTTCATGTAAAACACAAGCTCTTCTGAACAACGTATCAGTCTTTTTTTTTCCAAAATGACCTACAGTGACAAGCCAAATTAATTATCTCTAATACAAATGACTTCTTAAAACAGAGACTTGATATCCAATAATTTTTGAATTCAGGAAAATAATGCTAGAAGCCAATCTCCATAATAGAATCCTTTCCCTCTCCCAAAATGTAATTGTGACAGTGCACTGATAGACCCAGTGAGAAGGATGGGGACTTTAAGACTCTTCTATCAAAAGAGTAATATAGAAAAGAGCTGACAGATAAGAACTACCTATCGCTCTTCATATTGGTAATCCTCTTTAGGATTAGTTTGCATCCATAAAGTTCTCAAGACTTCAAACTGGGAAAAGCTTATTGAACTTTCATTTAATATATATTTTAAATAAAAATAACTCAGGTTCAGGTGATAGCTCCATGCCACCAAAGAACGAACATTTTTTTTTACATAAAAGCCTTGTTACATGAGATTCATGAACTCCATTCTCTTCGATAACTGCCAGCATATTTAGATAATTGATCATGTGTGCTGCCCTTGGGTTCCTAGTGACTGTCAATGAAGTTTGTTCTTAATGTCGCTGCATGGAAATGGCTACAAGCAAAGACAGATGACACTGCTGCTTTAGGGTGATAGGATTTGAAAAATATCATGACAAATGCTTCTGGCAACTCACAGCAGAATATTCAGATGTAAATTCCACTTTACATCAACAGTGTCATATTTATATTTGACAGCCCTGATTGCCTACTAGGGAGGTCCTTTTTAGAGATTAGGTTGAATAAAATGCTGGCTTTTAAATTAAAATATTAATCATTAGGAATGGCAGCAGTTACTTGATCACTTCATTGAAGTCTTGTGGAAGGTTTTGTTTTTTTAAGGAAAGTAAGTTTATTTGAAAGAAGCAGAATGATAGTGAAAGACATGTTGTCTTTTTGGATTTAAGGATACCTGAAGGTGGTGGTCACTTCATTATTTTATTGAGTTGTTGCCTTATTAACGGGATATATCTATCACGTCTCTTCCTGTTTCAAGTGACTGAATCCCCAAGTGAATGAGCCAAAGTAGACAATGGGAAATTTATTGGCTCATATAACCCATCTGCTGAAAAGGCAGAAGTGGACCTGACCTCTGGGGCTGAAACCAAGGACTCAAACCCCTTTATCTGAATGCTCAATCTCTTGCATTTTCTCGTCAGCTTCCTTTCCTCAGATCATATTCTCCACGTAGCAAAAGACATCACTCTGGGTTTATCTGGGTCCATACCCCCAGGACGTATGACTAGAGAAGAAAAAAGGCTCTCTTTTCACATCCTGAATTTGAAAAGTCCCCACATAGGAATTGGATTGTCCCAGGTTGGATGACCTGCCCATCACTTAGATCAATCACAAGAACAAGGACTAAAAAGTTATGTAGACCCTTCCCACCACCAGTAGCTAGGAAAAGAGTTTCTGTTGTCAGAACAGAGAGAGGTCTGGATAGACAAAACAAGAACTATTCTGTAGAATAAAGATGATTGGAGCAATGCAAAGAAAGAAAAAAGATCTTACCATATTGCCATATTGCTTATGATCATGCTGAACAAATGTATTGATATAGTAATAGGCCTTTTTTTCTTTGTTGGTGCTCATGTTAAATTGAGTCAAGTGATTTACAAGTTCATTCTTGCCTATCTTAAGTGAGGGACACTACTTTTAGGTAAGCTAAAAGAATGCAGGATCTTCAGTTTTTCCTTTTTGAACATAATGTGTATTCGAGATTACTGTTGTCCTAATTAGAATTATTTTCCAACCAACAAGGGAAAACTACCATCTTAACAACTTCATAATGGTTACTTTTCCATCCATGGGGTGCCACATTAAAATTTTAAAGATATTCTTTGTACAGATTGCAGCCAGGTTGCATGCATTAAACTACTGCTCAGGCAAGTAACACGTGTTTGGGATAATTATGCTGTTTTCCCTATTTATTTATGAAGTGTCACATTAAAGTTTAAACCAAGATTTATCATTGAGTGTGGCTATCTCATGCATAGCAAACAGCAGTCGCCTCTTCTGTCTGGTTGTTGAGTGTTAAATTCAGCTTTCAAAACCAGCTGTTTAGTATTTAAAGAGAAAGTAAACCAAATTAAACATCAAAGAGCTTGAAATGAATATAACATACTCAGGCAAACAGTCAGCTTGAGGCTTGCTATTTCATTGAACAGTTAATAGAAGAATTGCATAAATTATTCATGATAAAAAGTAGACTCTGCTTTCACTGTATTTCTACATCCTAGCATTTCTAATGCTGATTTTTCTCATGCAAACTTTCTGGGTGGCTGGATTCTGCAATAATTCTTGAATCCACTGACATATCAGTTTGTAAAATTATGTGAAAATGAGAAGTAAAAAACAATTCAAAATTTAGATCCTTAAGATGTCAAAATACTCCATTTTATCCTTCATTAAATCTGCCATATCACCTGTTTCTCTTGGTCAAAACCAAGATATGTGCAAAACTAAGCTGGCTCCTTAGAAAATCAAGCTAGAAAGAGGAGGTATCTGGAGTTGCGTCAGGTTTCAGGGAAGGGAAGTGAGTCTTGATTCTCCTCCCCAGAGGGAGGGATGTTTTGGAAGTACAGGTATTCATGCAAGTTCATGATGCAAGGGAACACAGGGTACTGCACACAAGTTTGGCCCAGGAAGATGCCATCCAAATATGAATTTGAACTTACAGCTGCAACTCGCCTTCCAAGTTCCAGGCTCATTTATTGAACTGCTTGCTTCTTTCAACAAGTATGTACTAAGGACCAGCAATGTGCCAAGAGGACATGAGGGTGAAGAAAACAGACCCACAGGATGCTGAGAGTCTAGCAGGAGCAAGGTAGATGAATCAAATTGTCACATAAATGTCAGAAGGGCTTTGAAGAAAAACAACAAAACAAAACAAAATGGAATAGTGAGGGAGCACTGAACAAAAGCACCCGGGCAGAGTGGCTGATAGGGAAAGCATCCCTGAGAAGGGATTTCAGCTGAGAACCAAAGGATGAGGAAGAAATCCCAAGGCCAAGTGGGAGGGAAAAGAAAGATCACTCTTGGGAGAGGAGGGAGAGAACAGAGAACTTTGTGGGAGTCCAGATGCCACCAGTGTGACTATGGCATCCCCTGGGAAAAACAATGTTAAATGAGAATATGGAGAGAACTTCCAGGGTTGGACCACACTGGTTCTGTAAGATTTTATTTAATCTTTGTTCTAAGAGCAAGGGGAAGCTGTTCGAGCCTTTCAAGATGGGGATGGAGGCTAGAGAGGGATGGAGAATGGCAACACAATTAGATGTGCATTTTGACAAAGTGACTTTGGTTGCCTCCTCAGTAGTTTTTGTTTATTAACAGATGCCCCCTACATCCTGTTGCCCAACCCAGAAGCTGAAAATCGTCTCCACTCTCCACCTTTGGACTCCCTAATTTTGGAGTCTACCTTCCAGAAAGTTGGAGTTAGTCCACAGTTCTTGCTCAGTACCCAGTCCTCCTTTGCTCATGACTTCATTCCTTCTTGCCTGGATTACAAAAATGCCTCCAAAGTGGCTTCCCTGCCTTCAGTTCAGCCTCTGCCTGACTTCCCTGTTAGTTCTTTAACATAAATCTGATCAAGTTGCTTCCCTGTTTAAAATTCTTTATTGAGTCTGGTTCCCCTTGCGTTCAGCAAAGTTCAAATACCTTATTATGGTACGTGCATCTCCGTGGTGATCCTGCCCATGTTTACTCGGCTAAAATGTCAGTTCCCTAAAACCTCCATGCTAGTCCATGCCTCCACACATTTGCTTTTCTGTTTTCTCCGTTAGAAAGTGCTGCCGGCCCACGTTCCCTCCCCACCCGAAACAAATACACACCCTCATATGGTTAACTCCCATGTGACCTTCACAACTCCACTCAAGTTCTCACAGTCATTTATTGAGCAAATATTAAGGCTGCTCCTTATGTGTGTAATGATTCTATTGTGAGCAGAGTTAACCAGCTCTTCCCTTCACATGGGCTTACAGTCTAGACCAGCATGGTACAAGAGAAATATAATGTGAAATATAAATTCAAGTTGCATATATAATTTTAAATTTTTTTAGTAACTACATTTAAAAAACAAAGAGAAACAGGTCAAATGAATTTAACGATATATTTTGCTTAACCCTCTAGATCCAAAATGGCATTATTTCTACGTGCATTCAGTATTCAAAATTATTAATGAGATGTTTTATATATTTTTTGCACTATGTCTTTGAACTTATATTTTACAGTTACTGCATATTTCAATTCAGACCAACCACACTTCAAGTGCTCAAGTGGCTAGTGGCAACCAGACTGGACCGCACAGCCCTAGACAAAGAAATACATAATTACAACCTGGGCTAAGTCCTCAGGAGGTCAAGGCCAGAGATTATAAAGGTAGGGGAAGTGAATATAAATTGGAGAGAGAGCAGAGCTCCTTTTGAAAATACCACTCCAGGTGAAACTTCAAGGATGGCTGAGCATTAAGTTGGTGGAGTAGGCACCTCCCCATTGCTTTTAGAAGAAAGACTAACATCCTACAGGGCCAGTGTGGTCCAACCCCGGAAGTTCTGTCCATAGCCTCATTTTGCGTTGTTCTTCCAGGAGATGCCCTAGTCACACTGGCCATGTCTGGGCTCCTTCAGTGTGCTCCGTTCCCTCCCTCCTCTCACAGGAATGATCTTTCTTGTCCCTTCCACTTTGGCTTTGGGAATCCTTCCTTCCTCATCCTTTGGTTCTCAGCTGAAGTTACTTTCTCGGAGGTTTCCCTGTCTGACCTCCCTGCCCCCAGAGTTTTCCCTGCTGAGGGAGCAGCATATGCAACAGCCCTGAGATAGGAAAGAGCTCAGTGAATCAGAGAAACTGGGAGAGGGCTGGCCAGGCAGGGATGCACCAGATGAGGAAAGATTGCCTCGAGAGTCACCCAAGGGGTTGAGATTATATGCCAGATGCAGTTGGAAGCCAGAGAGAGGACTTTAGCAAGTTGACATCACTTTCATCAGGCCCGTTCTTTATGACCCCACCACACCAGCTACACAATCCAATCCCAGTCATGTCCCTCTCTTCTGGCTTCTGTATTAACCATGTTTTTGGATTCTGTATTGACTATTTGACATCCCTTATTCCTAATCTTTCCATGAGTATGCTGCATCACAGGACCAGACTAACAACCTGAGTTGCTCACATCTTCACTGAAAGCTAATTTTCATGGGTTCACAAAAAGCATGTCACAATTCCCCCAATCATTCACCATGATCTGTTTCCCCTTAGTACCTGATATGGTTTGGATTTACGTTCCTGCCCAAATCTCATGTGGAATCGTAACCCCCACTGTTGAAGGAGGGGCCTGGTGGGAGGTGATTAGATCATGGGGGTGAATTTCCCCCTTGCTGTTCTCATGATAGTGTTGTCACAAGATCTGGTTGTTTAAAAGTGTGTAGCATCTCCCCAGCTCTGTCTCTTTCTCCTCCAGTCATGTGAAGTGCTGACTCCCTCTTCACCTTCCACCATAATTGTAAGTTTCCTAAGGCCTCCTCAGATGCCAGCATTATGCTTCCTGTACAGCCTCTGGATCAGTGAACTAATTAAACCTCTTTTCTTTATACATTACCCAGTCTCAGGTATTTCTTTACAGCAGTGCGAGAATGGACTAATACAGAAAATTTGTACCAAGGAGTGGGGCAGAAGATAGGGATGTCTCTACCTAGTTGCTTCCCACCACTACGAACATAAAGGCACTATCCCAATTTCTCTATCTGCTTCCAGCCCCCAAGTGTGACACCCAGGCATGTGGCCCTGTGTGGTGTGCTGTGCCTCTCATTTCCGAGAAAACTGTGTTAAAACCTTTCTTTCAACGGCCGGGCACTGTGGCTCACGCTTGCAATCCCAGCACTTTGGGAGGCCGAGGCGGATGGATCACAAGGTCAGGAGATAGAGACCATCCTGGCTAACACAGTGAAACCCCGTCTCTTCTAAAAATACAAAATATTAGCCGGGCGTGCTGGCGGGCGCCTGTAGTCCCAGCTACTCAGGAGGCTGAGGCAGGAGAATGGCGTGAACCCGGGAGGCAGAGCTTGCAGTGAGTAGAGATCCTGCCACTGCTCTCCAGCCTGGGAGACAGCAAGACTCTGTCTCAAAAGAAAATAAAAAACAAAAACTTTCTTTAAATGTCACTAAGATCTTGATTTCATTGCTCAGCTACCATTATAAGTTAAGATGCAGGCCCAATTTAGTCTCCCACAGCTTCTTTACTAATACTAATTAGCATATGGGCATTAATTGGCTTGGTGTTGGTTTAATGTCTGTCTTCCTCACTGGTCTCTAACATTTGTGAGACAGGAATGGCACCTTTTGTCACTATTTCTCCAGCATGCAGCACAATGGGTGTTGGGTTGGGGAAGTTGGATGTCCTTCAGAAGAGCTCTTCCCCATTCTGTCCAGGGGAGAGGGTTCACAAGCCCATGCAGTGTGGCAGGCCTGCAAAGTTGAAGAGGGCTAGGCAGGGAAACTGAGGTTAAGACCCAGTTATGTGGACTGGACCACAGACAGGTCATGAGTAATGGAGGCTGCCTTTCAGTGAACATTCACATACCCAGGGCCTACCACAATTGCTTGGATACTGGTTCTATAGAAAGAAGAAAAACTACCAACTACACCTGCTACCTCGCTGTCCTGCCTCAGTAAGGATGGGCTCAATTGAGGCAGCAGCGGCAGGCAAAATCATCAGGGATACCAGCAAGAATAAGCTAGGGAAGGTTTGGGTTAACAACAGGGGTGCACACAGAGTCAGTTTCATTCCTCTCTGTCTCTCCCTCCCTTCCTCACACAAAGTCAATTTCATTCCTCTCTCTCTCCCTCCTTCCCTTCTTCTCATCTTTCCTCACCTTTCTGATATTCAGAGGAGACAAGGATGCATTTAAAGGAAGGCATAGCAATAAGACTCTACTAACATGATACCTAGAACAAATAAATTTGACCAATGCCTACACAACCAGCTATTTTATCTCCAAAACTAAAGTAAGGAGAGAGGGTGACAATGGAAAGATTTAACTCTTGAACAACTTTTTAAATGTTTATGGGTCATCAATGTTTCATATATTTAGAATGTACAGGACTTGGTTTTGAGGCTTTCGATTTATCTACACAGGAGATGAACTTGATGAAAATCTAAAATAACAACACCTCACTTCAAAAGACCTAAAGTTGGCCTACTAGTTTGAAGCACAGTTTTCTTCTACTAGCAAAATTAATTTTTCAGAATATACTATGCAATAAAACATCATAGTGTACATAATGAATAAACAGTGTCACTACTGGATTAACTACCCAAGGGCATAGTAGGATTCATAATTAGAGCTTCACTTTAATAATGAAGTTCAGAGGCTGGAGACACTAAAAGTACTGCATTATTTGATTTTAGATGTTAAACAATGAATTATTTGAAGCTATCACAATCTCATTTATATATATGGTCCCTTCAGATCATAACTTGCTAGATTGCAATATTTAAGCAGCATTCTCCCGACTGTACGTCATAATTTGTTTACCTCTTTTATGTATCTAAACTTTAATTACTATGCGAGTCTCACTTTTTAAATTTAATATATAATTTCAAAGCAGAAAATCAAATCCAGTTTCTGTATTAATTATGGGAATTATCCAATTCCTTCCTAAGTATTGACAAGGCCTGAAACATACTAAACCTCTGGATGAACTTCTATCAACTTTGATTGTAATGAAAGGCTATGGTTTTCCCCTGGTAGCTAATTAGTTTTATTCATATAGCCACCTTTCATTCATGAAACTAAAAAAGAAAAGAAATGTGTTTGAACCTATGTAAGGGCAGGGTGAGAGCTTCCTGTAAAGACATTATTTTCTGGGTTCTTTTAATGGAATATTAGATGAAGGGTTAGAAGCATATCCCTCTGAAAGTTTATTTCTTCCATCTCTTCAAAAATATTTTGAATCTAAATTCTGACATGAACTAGATTTGCTGAATTATGTTCCATCCTTATTTGTCAGTTTCCATTTTCCTTTTTTAGAATATGATTATTAAATAAAACTAATATGTATACCTAGGAACTAAAAGAAACTGCCAGGATAGTCAGCAGTGTGTTCAGCATCTCTCGTGTATTACAAGACATGGAATCTCATTGCTTTTTCCCCTGACATCTCTTTACACTCAGCACTTATTTATCTATCTTTCAAAAGAATTCATATGTGTGTATGTATATAGATATACACACACGTATATATGTATATACACACATATATACATACACACATATGAACACTGATTCTTCTGCAGACACAGCAGTTGAATGGATAAGATAAATAAAACTGTATGGAAAGTATATGCCTTCACAAGGGTGTCTGAATGCAAAAAACCCACCCACTTCTGGCTATTGTTTTGCCAACAGCCACCATTCATATGCCATTGCTTTTCACAGAGGAAACTTGAACACCAACACTTCCCCCAGTGGCCTTAAAATGGCTAAGAATCATTTTAATGGACTAGAAGGAAGCTTGAAATATAATCAGATCCAACCTTCTTGAATCATGCTTAAACCATAGCAGATAAAAAGTTATTCTTTGACAGAGACTGGCAAAGAAATAGGGCCCAGCCTCCACTAGCAAATCATTCTCATTTGGGGTAACACAAATGCTCAAGAAATTCTCCTCTGTAACTCTTTCCAAACCTTCATACCTTAATGTCAACTCAAGTTCTACTCAGGACTTAAGTGTGGCATAAAAACAAACAGACATTATCCTCTGCAAAACAGCATCATATGCATTTGAAGAAAACATTTAAATTCAACCCAGCCTCCTTATCTGCACTCAAACTGTTAACAAATTTCTTATTGGCCAGTGACTTTTTCTTCTACAAATAATAAATGTTCCTCTTTAACGGGGCGACTTTGCCTCATCTTCTGGACAGTTCTAAAAATACTGGAATATTGTATAGGCTCTTACCTGTCAGACATTTAGCATTGGATTTTTCTCCCCTACTCTTGACTTTTCTTAAAGTCAGCATCCCTGTAGCTTCCTCGCATCTCATTGATAAATCTGGTTATTCTTGTATCTCTCCTCATGTGGGCATGTGAGAATGGGTGAAGACAGTAGTCACCTTATCCTAACTTCCTTGCATTTCCTTTCACGGAGCAGTTGCTGAAAAATCTCAAACAGAAGTACATAGAACATTTTTAAGGAAGTGAATATGCATTCCACATAGTTATGTTTTTCCCCGTCAGAAGAGAAGAAGTGTCCACTTTGTCCTAAGGAAGAGATAAAATAGCAGCTTTCCAAAAGTTATTCCAACCTCCAACTTCTGGTCACTGTAGCTGTTACCAATACATAAATACATCACGTTTCTTGGACAGCTGAGGTTGGCTTTAGCCATCTCCATTGTTTAAGGCTTTCCTCTTTCAGTTTCTTTCTGAAAGAGTTTGTCTCATGATAGTCTGACTTTGACTTGTTTAACTAGCAATAGTCTACTATAGAGTTTGTATTGGCTGCCTATTCAACACTCATTTACTGTCTATTACAAAGCAATTTACTCCCTCTTTTGCTACCAAAATTTGCACAACTGTTTAGATTCCTGGAGGTCCATTTTATAGACCTGTCCCCAGACACAGAAGATGAATGCTCATTGTGGTTATATCATAGCTCTTCTTCTAGTCTTCCTGCTAATGACTGGTCTAGCATGGGTATGTGACACATTTCCGTCACATACAAGTTACAAAACTTACCTACAACTCAGATTCTTTACTCTACAGTAAAGATCAACAATACCAACACCAACACTCTCTCAGGGCTATGAATTTGCAATGAGATGTTTTATATAGAGCCCATTGCTCAGCATTTCAGAAGTCTCCCTCCCTGAGTTCTGTGGGGACTCAGGGATAGATTTCCATCCTAGGTTTAACAAGAGAGAGAGATTCATGAATGTGCCTTCTACTCCTTGGTGGAATTATATACTGGTGTCATCTCGAGATGGCATGCACCAAATTTAACATGCTAGTTGCATTAGGGTTCTCTAGAGGGATAGCAATAATGGAATAGATATATATATAAAGGGGAGTGTAATAAGTATTAACTCACATGATCACAAGATCCCACAATAGGCCACCTCCAGGCTGAGCAGCAAGGAGAGCCAGTCCGAGTTCCAAAATTGAAGAGAACTTGAAATTCGATGTTGGAGGGCAGAAAGCATCCAGCATGGGAGAAAGATGTAGGCTGGGAGACTAGGCCCATCTCTCTTCTCACATTTTTCTGCCTGCTTATATTCTAGCCATGCTGGCAGCTGATTAGATTGTGTCCACCCAGATTAAAGGTGGGTCTGCATTTCCCAGCCCACTGACTCGAATGTTAATCTCCTTTGGCAACACCCTCACAGACACACCCAGGATCAATACTTTGTATCCTTCAATCCAATCAAGTTGACACTCAGTATTAATCATCACACTAGTGGTCACAGAGTAGAAAAAATGGAAAGAAAACAAGTCCTTGATGGCATCATTCCATTGCTGAATTAACTGATCCCTGAAATGCCTCTAGATTTCTTATTATGTAAGATAATAAATTGCTTGTTATTTAAAACACTATTAGTGTGGCTTTCCTTTACTCGCAGCTCAAACATCTATAATTAATACAAGGCATTTGCTTTTAAAAAATACAAGTTAAATTCAAACTGAAGAGAATTAATATTGTGGCTGTACTTCCAGAATGTGATTTAAAGAACATTTCTAGAGCACCTACAATGCTCTGGGTATACAGCTACCCTCCCACTTTCCATCTTCGCAAGAGCCCTCTGAAACTAGTTATTTAATGTACAAGGAAACTGAGCAACAAAGTGATTCAGTAACTTGCTTGAAACAACACAGCTTGGAAATGGAGGCACTGAGAACCCAAGGCTGCCTGACTCAGAGCCTGACCTTCTCTCATAAACCATTGTGCTTTTAAATAAACCAAAAGTTTTTTTGATGGATATAAAATGGCCAAAATAGTACTGCAAACCTCTTTTCCACAGGCCAATATTTTAACAAAGACCAAACAAGTGTCTGCCAGAGGCATGCAGAGCCCCTGAATGTTATTCAGTCTCTCCTGGTAGTCCATATCCAGCTCATTCTTGTCCTCTAGAAGTCTGCAATAGAGGCAGGACTGCTTCTCATGAGTCAGCCCCATAACTACCATCCTACCTACCTGCCCACAGCTGCCTGCCACTCACAAACACTCTCTTCACGAGCTTCAAACTCCCACTGGTGTGCAGCTTCCAAGGAAATATCATGACTATTGTTGAGAACCCCTGGATCCCACATGGAAGCCACTGAGCCAGGCCAATATTTTTGAGAATACATATTTTCTTGGCTCCCAACAGTCACAGGATCCCTGCCTGAAGTTTAAAAAAAAAGTAAAAACACTTTTTTTGGACAAAAGGCTATATTTTGTCTAAAAAAAATTAAAGGCAAAGGATACATTCATTGGGACTAGAAAAACAACATTCCAGTGGAAGATGTTTAAATGCAATTCAAATTCTGTCTGACAAGGTTTGAGTTATAACAAAGACTGAACTACCTCTCAGCTGCCATCTTTTAATTAGAATTGTGCTCTCAAAAGATATGTATGTGGTCCCTCCATTTAGAAGACTGGAATAATATTTTGACACATTTGCAAAAATCATGTGGAAAGACAGTACCAGGAAGGGAGTTAATTTTAATTATCTATCAACTGCAAATTACTATAATATAGGATACATGTTTATACCTCCATTATGTATTTTTAGAAATTCATTATTATTAACTCCTGGACAGAAGGACTTCTGACATGTTGAGCAATGGCCTCTATATAAAACATTTCATTGCAAATTCATAGGCCTGAGAGAGTGTTGGTGTTGGTATTGTTGATCTTTACTGTAGAGTAAAGAATCTGAGTTGTAGGTAAGTTTTGTAACTTACTGGTTATGAGCCCCTAACCCCTAATGTGATGGTATTTAGAGGTGGGCCTTTGGGAGGTAATTAGTTTTAGATGAGGTTAATATGAGGGTGGGTCCCTTATGATGGGATTAGTGCCCTTCTAAGGGGAAGACACAGTAAGAAGTCGATAGCTGTCTGCAAACCAGGAAGCAAGCCCTCACCAGGGCCTGTGCTAGCAACTTGATCTTGGACTTCTCAGCCTCTAGAACTACTTGTTGTTTAAGCCACCCAGTCTATGTTATTTTGTTATAGCATCCTGAGCTAAGACATTGCTCAACTTTTTCCAGAACTTAATTAGTAGCCAGGCTCTTTAACAGCAAATATATACCAGTTCAAAAGTACCACACTGCTTTATGTTCCACATACCATATTGGTTAACCATAATGCACTAGGCAATGGCATCTGAAGGTCATTGGCCTATCTTGAGGTATCTTTATAGATTAGAAAAAAAAATATGGTTTAAAAATAAGGGCTGAAAAACTGTGCTGTTGGTGGAGTCTTAGATAATCAAATAGCCTTAACGAACATTTCTGATCAGTTCACCAGTGTCAATTGAAAGAGACTTTATTTTTCTGTCTACTAAACTATAAGGCATCTGAGGGTAGGACCCATCTAATGTAATAACATATGCCAGTTATTTAATATTTAGTGACTGCAAAGTATTGTTCTAAGTGGTTTGCATGTATAAAGTCATTTAATCCTGACAACTCCATTAGATTTTCAATTGAAAATTAGATTATCAATTAATTGTTACCATTATTCTTGTTTTATAGATGAGGAAACTGCAACAAAAATATTAAATAATGGTTAGAGGAACTAGTAAGTGGCAGGGCTGGGGATGAATGAAAGTAGTCTGGCCCCAGAGCTCCATCTCAACCCTCTGTCTCATTCACTGCTAAATCCCTAGTGCTCAGCCCAGAGCCCAAGAATTGGCTTCACTAAGTGTGCATTGAATGCATACCTAATAGCTGTTATTATTAGACGAATGCCAAAATCAGTCCCATAAACTTACTATGCATTAAAACAAGAAAGTATCCAGGAAATGGGGCTGAAATCCTGTCATTTAGGAACAAAGGAGGAAGCTGGTAGAGGAGTGAAGGTTTGCTGGAGGTGGACTGGCTGCAATGCAGGAGGAAATAGCATTACTGCATTTTGGCTTTATTTCTGATAAGACTGATCTACCAGTACTACCACTAGCATTTTATGATTTTTAAGTGTCAGAATTTATTTTTGTAAAAATCAGAGAATCCATGTTCTTAAGGCATTTCAAATATGAAATGTATGGACTCTGTCAGACATCCCTCTGGCCTCCACTGGCTCCTGTGACTTTGGTACCCAATTCCCACAGGCTTCTAAGCTACAGGCTCCAATGCAGCTGACCCCATGGGACACCAGCCCCTTCCTGCCAAACTTAGCTCCAGCAAGGGAGCCTTTAGAGCCACTACCTCTGGGAAGCGCCTCTACTCTCACTGAGGCTGGCGGCTCTAAGACACAGCCGTTTTGATTTCTCTCCCTCACATGGAAGGTGGCTGACACTTGGCCAGATGCCCACTTGTCCCCATGACATATCCACCAGCCTCAGAGTAGCTACCTGTCAGGCCCAGGCTCTTGTTTGTTTGCAGAGAAGGCGCAATCGGGGACAAGAAAAGGTGGGAGCTGTAGGAGTAGAAAGGCCTGGGACAGTGGATTGTAAGAACAGTAGCCAGGGAAGGAAAAGAGGGAAGGATTAGAGAGATCAAATGAGATTAAATGAAGCCACCAACCTAAGTCAGATATAAGGAATTACAGTCATAAAAGTATCATATGTGATAATTAAAAAACCCACAATGTATAGGAATATACAGGAAGCTTGTTACTAATGGAAAGAACTTGAACTACACGTAAAAAAAAATTGTCACCACCTCTTAGAAATAGATCATATTTCTTTATTTCATAGGGCAGAATAAATTGCAGAGAGAAAAATTTTAGATCAATGTAAGGAAAATTGTCAAACAAATAATCCTATTTTAAATTTAATGGGCTGTCTGTATGACAACACATTTTCTATCACTTGGGCATTTAAACAAAGCTTAGGTAATTACTTCTCAGGAATGATATATGTTGATAACGACCTTCTAAATTCCTTAAATCAAATGTCCAGCATTCTTCCCCACAACTCCAATAACTGTAAAGATGACCTTTCTGCAAGCCCTCATAGCAAGAGAATTTTAAGTTGAAGGACTAAAAACTTTTATGAGATAAACAATGTTAGAAGAACTAAGGGCATAAAAGGGAATCTTAAAATATTTTAAATATCAGCAAAAACTGAGATAATAAAGACTCCCACACAAAGCAAATGAAGATGCTATCTTTAATTTTTATATAACTTAAATATTAATAATGGGTTCTGAGATGAAAATTTCAGACCATTCATTGCTCAGGATCTCCCTTTTTATTCATTGTCAAAGACATGCTTAGAATAAATTGTGCTCTGTGTGAGGAAAGCATTGCCTTGTGAGAGGCATTTGCTCTCACCTTTCCCTCTCCCATCTTTTCTTCCCTCCAAGAGGTCAATGCCTTTTGGATTTTATAAATCAGAGTTATCATCTTGGACGCCCAAGTCCAACTCTACTGCATGGCTGCAGGACGACGAACACTTCAGATAACATGCTACTGTTGCCTTATTTAGCATATCTGCTCTAGCAGCAAATGAGTGTTTTCAAATCTCTAAACACCAGGAGATTCTAGAATGTGGCAGGATTCTTGGACTTGGCTCCCCAGTCTGTTTTTGAGGACTCCTTCCTGACTTCTGCTCTTCTCACTATACAGGAAGGCCGTTCTGAGACCCAAATTACTCAACTTCTGCCTTCCTTTTCCTCCCTGAAAACCATGGCAATAAACCTCTACTCCTAGTTTGCCATGTGCTCAATCCCCATTTTCTTCTCCCAAATCCCCAGTCCTCCCTTTTCTAATTATTTCCCATGGTAGGCAGTTAATATTTGCTTATTCTCAGAACAAAATTCTCTTGATTGCTAAATAGGTATAGAAAAGTAAATTTGACTACACTAGAATTTTGCTTCAGGGAAATTCATGGTCAGAAAGAAGTCATATACTGTATATGCTTTCCCACAGAGACACATTTCAATTACGTTCTTTATTATGGCAAAAACGTAATGATCATTCACTGCAAATTATAATTAACTCTTTAGAACAAGATAGTTTCTTCTCTTTAAAAGAAAAGCTTTAATATGAACTTTTAAATAACAGCACACAGTTATTTCTATAAATCGATTAAGAATAAGTGAGCAATATAAAAAATACATACTCATAAGCTGGACCCAAGTTTAAAAGTTATAATGAAGGTAAGGGGGCAAGAGAGGGACAAGATTTTTTGAGGAAAACAAATCTTTCCATTTAGTTTCATGTTAAAAAATTACCATCAGAATTGTTTATTATTATTACTAAATAAGTAAACTTTTAATATGCATGTATATATTCATTATTACAAGGGCAGGGATATGAAAACACACAGGAGCAAAGAGGGAGACACATGGAGGACGGGGAGGCGTGCAGGACAGGATGGTGCCATGCTCTGGGGTTAAAGAGAACAAAGGAGTGAGGAAGGAGGTGGAAAAAGAGGAAGAACTACATTTCTAAGAAAAACAAGACAGCTGTGCCAATGAGTAAAAGAATAGCATGAGGGATCAAGAAGGTCAACATCTTCTACTGGCCATAATGAAATAAACAAATGATTACCAGCTGTTACCAGCCATTCCTTCAGGCAGGTTCACAACTGGTTGCTCATTCATCAATTTGGCATCATAAGGGTATTTATATTTTTTAACTGGATTCGAATACCTTTAGATGCAGCATTTCTTCCCCAGTTTACCATTAGCCTAAAGACATCTTAGCATCTAAAATTTTAGGAGGAATTTTAAAAAGGGTATTGGATTTCTCCTAGAATAGAGAACTCAGGTTTGAATCTTGATATTATAGGGCAGAGACCACAACCCTAGTTACTCCTTCTCCAGGCTTCTGCTTGTGTCAATCAATCCCCAAATCCCCACCCTCCCTGTAGTTTGCCAAGGCAACTTGCCTCAAATTCTTGTTTTAGGAAATTTCAGTTTCTAAGGATCTTGCTCTCCTGAAGCAATCCCTATCTTTCTTTTCAACTCCTGTCTGCAGAGTCTCTGCCTCCTAGGAGCCCCACTGCTAGATAAACAAATGATAAAAACAAAAGTCTTAATGTCCTTTCTAATTTTGAGCAATCTGCCAAAATTCTCCCTTCTAGATCTTGTCCTCATCCTGTCTTGAGTCTAGCCTCCTCAGAGGCCCACAAGTGCTCCATCCTCCATGCTCATAAGGTCTGGAGTCTGCACTCAAAATCAGCAACACTGTCTAGAACTTAATCCCAAGTTCTGCCCTCTTCCTATGGAAAGTACTGTGTTTCCCTGCCTCTGAATGGAGAGACTTCTCTGTTAAGTATTTCCATCGTTGTCTTAGCTCCAGAACTCTCCTCAGATGAGCAGAAAATTGACTTTATTAATTTTAACATAAGGGGTAAGAAGACCTCATAACATTACCTGCTCAGTTGAGTAGGCATGGCACAGGGAGAAAACAGTCTCAGGACACAACTCATCTCCTTGTTGTGTCAGCTCAGAAAATGAAAAGCCCAGTTCCTTCTCTGAACCCCTCAGGTTGGGTATGTTCGGGAAGTAAAAAATATTTTTTAGAATCTAAAATCTCAAAATAGAGTAGTATGAGGCTTATAGTACATATTACAGAATCCCCCTCTCACCTCCAGGGGATCAAAATCTGTATTCTAGAAGTGCACTAAGGTGCTATCATGAAACATACAATGTTCACACCAAGTTGAAGAAATAAAGTCTCTAAATAGTATTCTATCAATTCAAGCCAGGTTTTGCCCTCAAATGTGTTTAGGCCAGGCCAGGAGAGTTTTCCTGCCAAATAGGCAGGTAAAAAATCAACCAACCAACCAAGCAAACAAGTAAGAAACCTCTCAGTCTTCAGGACATTTTGGATTTCAGAACTGTGCATAAGGCATTGAGAACCAGCAGCATAAAGAGGGTAATATACAGAGAGGTAGGAAAAGGTTCTTACAAAAAAATAAGGGAAGCAAACAGAAACAAAGCTAGCAAAGGCACGGGTTGCATGAAGAATGAACGACTGAATGATCATCATCCACGTGAAAGAGGGAAGTGCAGTAAGCAAGGAGGAGGGCACCACACATAGTGGGGCTGTTCCACCCACACACGGGCAGGTATTATGTCAGGCAGAAGGACACAGATGCAGAGGCCCTGGAGACTGAAGAGCAGCCTAGAGCCCCAGAGTGCTGGAGGTGGGGGGGGGG
>NW_016806920.1:2180616-2194881 GCF_001698545.2 Rhinopithecus bieti | reverse complement strand
GGGGAGGAGGGGGTGCGGTTGCGGGGGGAAATTTAAGCCCTAGGTTAAGGGCAGGCAACTGGAGCCAAGAGGCAGATGGTCCAGAAACTCTCCCACCACTTCCACAACCAGGAAAAAGAAAAGGGACAATTTTAAAACTGGAATCTTAGTGACAGGAGAAATTTCAGTATCCCTATTTGATCTGTTACCTTAGACTCCCTTATATGCTAGTAAACGTTATCTTTTCGTCTATAAAATCTATTTATCTCACTGCCAGGTTTTTCATAGTCATCTTTATTACTTTTATTCCGAATGCACACGGGAGGTATTTATTCTGGATCAGAGACAGGTTTCTTATTACCTCACAGTAAATACTAAGTGCATTGTCTGCCTTTTTCCCCAGTCTTTACCCCTGGAACCAGGCAATGAGAGCCAGGTCAATTGCCCTTCGTGAGTAGCTGGATGCTCTGTAGGTAAGGGAAGAGGACAAATGATTTTTCTCTGCTTATAAAGGGAAAGATATCTCTGGAAGCTAGGGCTTTCTACAAAAGCACCAAGAGACCCAGGGAAGTTTTCTTTTTCCACACTTACATGGTTTTAGTGAGCATTAAATGAGAATTATGGAAGATATTAACGCAAAGTCTGGTGCATTTTATTCTATATGATATTCTAATTAATCTTGTAGTAAGGGTAAGTAGAACAAATATTGTCTGTCTTGTACAACAGGTATTCCAGGAAAGTCAAGACAATGATGTAATATTCTTGGAGGCTATTTTGAAGACTTAAAAGATAGTGCCCTGACCTAGATGTTATACTGTATTTCTTTAAGAAATTATGTACAAGTTAATGAGACACTTTGGGCTAGAGGTGCCCTATCTCTGACTTAACATGTCGAAGCTGCCATAGTGCATTTCACTTGCTCCGTGAGGTTAAATCACAAGGGTGCTGTTGGTGATCTGAATGTGGTTAGTGCGACTGCAACGTAAGAAATTGGGTCATTACTATTAAGATCAATCTAAACATTACATCTAAATAGAGTTTGTTTTATTTTTAGCAATTAGATCTAAGGAAGACATGCAACTCTAAGATAAATATCTTTTAAGAAAAAAAGTTATAGAATGGCAGAAAGACAAAGCACTTTGATATTAGTGTTTCTGCTAATTAGTATATAGTTATTATATAGCAGAATATTTAATTAAGTCTAATAAAAAAATGTTAGAAGTGGTAATTGCTTTGCCATTATAGTACTTTACATATTTCCAGTTGTTTCTGATGAAAATATAATACCATATAGAAAAGCATATTTATTATTCATTTTATGAGTGGGTTATTAAAATAAAATTTTCCTTGGGAGATTGGAGAAATACGACTATGTATAGAATGTAAGTTATAAAAGATCTTCAAAATGTATTAATGTTGGTTTACTGCTTCTCTTGTTCTTCCAAACACTTTCCAAGCTGCAGGGATGAAGAAAGTGGCAGTGCACTGAGTCAGGCCGGTGAGGTCTAGTGTGGCTCTGCTTCAGCCATCCTATGGCCTCGGGCCTCAGTTTCTCTAACACTAAGCCATATCACACACCTTTGGGCAGCATGATAGAAGGTTATTCAGAGAAAAAAATATGAAGATATCTATCTTATGAATTTTTGTAATCCCAATTGATGGTGCAGAGTTGGTTTCCATTAAACATTTGCTTAGTAAATGAAAAAGGAATAAAGGAAGGAAGGAAGGAAGGAAAGAAAGAGGGATAGAGGGAAGAAAGGAAGGAAGGAGGCTGTATCTGTGTGACAAAGAGCCCTATGAGAATATAGGTGACTTTAATGTTTGTTTGACTTCTGTGTCTTTCATGCTTGGGTCTATCTAAATCAATTGGCCCACCACCTGTTTTTGTAAATAAGTCTTTATTCAAACTCAGCCACATCTATTCAGTTACATAGTGTCTATGGCTGTTTTCATGCTATAACCGGAGCTCCAAGAGTTGAGTAGCTGTAAAAGAGACCATACAGTCACCAAACTTAAAATATTTACTATCTAGCCCTCTCCAAAAAAAAAAAAAAAAAGTTTGCCAACTCCTTATCTAAATAATCCACATAGCTCTGGTCTGCCCTAAAGAATGCGTCTAAGGAATGATTTATAATAACAGAAGACTTCACCACTAATTTGGATACAGAGCTTCGGCATCATGAAGGGCAATCCTCGAAAGGCAGCTGCATAGGGAGACTTTTAAAACTACTATCAACCTTTAAAAACCCAGTTCTTGAAAATTCTGAAAATGCGAGCCTTTGAAAAGAACCAGGATATGTTGTGCAGAGCAGAAATGTCCTAACCATTGCTGTCAAACAGTTAATGCTAACTCACAACACATTTTCCCAAAAAGTTAATGTGATCATACATCTGTATTAACTCAGTAGAGGTGCAAATGTCTACCTATACTCCCGGCATAATTATTAAGAGTGCCCCTTTTCATGATGAAATGCCCTGATTTAGAGAATCTATTCTATGGCCATGATTTGCATACTTGATCCTAAATTTATTGTGTTTGCTCTTGTCAGACCAGACTCTTCTTTTTTTTGTCAGTTTTAGAGTTTCTCATTGAGCCTCAGGGTATTTGATTCATCTTTGTTGTTTTAATCATGATTTTGTTTTATATTCTGAAGCAGCCTTTGCTAAAAGACCACAGAGTTTGAATTTTGACTCTGTTTTAAGAAAATTACCTTGCAAAGGTTTGTATCTGAATGTTCTTCATGTATGACATTCTCCCAATGAAGATAAAAATCGAATTCTCTTGAAAATACAGTCTAACTACTAGGCTGATATATTTCTGCCTCGTTTTTTATAAGAACATTGACCTCTGTGGAATTAAAATCATTTAACTTCTCTTCCCTTATGGCTGTGTTTAAGAGTCATCTCCAAGTATTCTTTGAAGCCATATCTGAGAATCAGTGATCATTAAGATGCTCAAAATATCTCCCCTGAAAATGGAAGCTTTAGTCATAGGAGGACCAATCCACATCTGATACATTGCCTTTGCTAACCTTCATGGGAAAATGGTTGAAAGTCATTACCAAGTGTGTTAGCTCCACATAGACTATTTAAAAAAATAGTTAACGACTGTGGAAAGAATTTAACATGAAGGTAATTTTACAACTTACATAGGCTGACAGATTGTCTGTCAAAAATGTTTTAAGCATCCTAGTGGCCATGAAAACTTTATCTTATCCCTAGGAAATATTTTGGTCAGCATAGATCTGTGCTATCTAGTACCAAGAACTACTAGCCTTGTGGCTATTTAAATTTTAATTAATTAAAACTAAGGAAAATCAAACATTTAGTTCCTCAGTTGCAGCAGCCGCATTTTAAGTGCCCAATGACCACACAAGGCTAGTGATTACAGTATTGAACAGTGCAGATATAGAACATTTCCTTACCACATAAAGTTCTATTGTTCAGCACTGGACAGATGGATGGAGAGAGAAGATGATTAGGCTAGGTCAGTTAACATATCTATAACAATACAGTATCTTTCTTCTAATTAGCAAATGTTATGCTGTGAAGCAGAAGTATTAAACTGCTTGAATTCAATGTATTTATTAAGCAACTGTCATATGATAGGCTGTGTGGTGTTTGTTGTGAAGAATTAAAGAAAAATGTTGCCACTGAGGATAGCCAACCTGAAGAACTGGCTGTGGACAAGCTATGTTTCAGTTGGTGGGATGAGTATGAACAGCCAAGCATAAAAAGAACAGCACAACCACGTGCAGAATATCAGAGAGAAGAAACCGTATCGAATCAACCACATTGCTGGGAGATACCTTAAAAGAACAAAATATTTATTCATTCATACTTTTGCAACAAGCCTGTGAGGAGAGCAAAGCGTCTCTCAGTTTCATAGGACATAGTCAGTGTCTTACCCATCAGTAGTGGTGTTACTAGCATGAGAGCAGGGGTCCCAGGTGGGTGCCACTTCTATCATATTGCAACCCTATAACCTAGAAGTTGTAGACATAGAATAAGGGAACAAACTGTAAATGGTAATAGAAAAACATTAACTTTATAGAGTACATTTTCATTAAAGTGAGAAAGGTCTACTAAGGATACAACTTGAAGTTTCAATTTTCTTCTAAAATTTCCATTAAATCTAAACATTTAGGGAAAAATATTATTTCCAAAAGTGTTTATGATGTTTCTATAAGTAATGCAGTTAAGAAAATGAGGTGCATTTATGGACTAGCACTGCATATGTTCCAAAATAAGAAATCAAAATGCTTACACTAATTCGGGTCCTCACCTAGAAAAGGGGACGTATTTAGAGGCATCGTCATTTGGAGGCTGTTCTGCTCAGCCTATGGCTGCTTTGTCCTTCTGATCACAGAGGGCAGCCTAAGGTTTAGCATCACTGTGTACATTTTTATGAGGTTCTGGATAGTGTCACCTTTTTTTACTTAATCTGACAGAGAATGAAAGAAGAAAACAGATGTTGTAAATGCATGTTTGTGGTAATGTAATTTCTTTCGAAGGGCATTAGGCTATTTCTGTCTTAAAGGTTAAAGTAATTTTAAAGCATAAACGTTTGAGTGTCAAGTACAAAAGCAGAATAACAGTTCATTATCCAAATATCTAACAACGCACCACAAACCAAAATGACTTTCTTCACCATAAAAGACTCTTCAGTTGGCTTTCTGGTGAACACTCAGTAGTAACAGTTCTGTAGTTCTGGTTTATAGCTTCAGGGTCTCTTTTTTAGTGCTTTATCTTTTACCTCCAGGCTGATATATTTCCATCCTCATATATAAAGCAGAAAACAGTGGCCTTGAAATTGACTTCACAAAGAGACCATAGATCTCTACAAAGAGGAGAAAGAGAAAACTAAAGTCTTGGTCAATAGAGGAGAAAAAGGAAGTAATTAATATGCACTTGTAGAAATGCTAACATCATTCATGTTTGGAAACAAGGACTCTTCTAGCACGTATAATTGGGTCATGCTCTTGGATTGGCGTTATAGCTCAAAAAAAAGGAGACCAGCTTGGGCAACCCGTCTCTACTAAAAATACAAAAAATTAGCCACGTGTGGTGGCATACACCTGTAGTCCCAGCTACTCGGGAGGATGAGGCAGGAGAATTGCTAGAACCCTAGAACCTGGGAGGCAGAAGTTGCAGCGAGCTGAGATCACACCAGCCTGGGCGACAGAGTGAGACTCCATCTCTTAAAAAAAAAAAAAAAAAAAGAGAGAGAGAGCACAGAAAACTAGTTTATCCATACAGGGCAATTGTGAAGATCACCTGTGAACCTGTGATATATAATGACAATATTCATATTGACAAGTGTATATAAATTTATGTAAAGGTGAGCTATTCTGATTGTGTAGATTGTAATAGTTTAGGAACCTATGCTTACTCTAAAATAAGCCTGAGCATTGCTGGGACAGAAATTGAACCTGTTTTACTAAATCCAGCACTTGAGAGGCTTAACTTTTTCATCCCTACAGGGCAACTTTATGAGGCAGGCACTGAGGAATGAGAGTCACATATTCAGTTGGTATCAGAATACAATGATGTGATTCCCTGCCGATAGGGGTTCTAGAGTCTTAGATTTTTGAAGACTCTGGTTATCTTTTCCATTAGCTCTCAGACTATCAATGATAAGGAAATCTCATTATCTTTTGAAACAGTGCCTTGTCTTTAAGCTTATCCAAAGTCCTTAAGTGCTGCCTATTCCTGATTTATTCTCCAGGAGCATTTTATTTTAGCTTTGCTTCTTGCAACTAAAAAGTTTAGCTCATTCCCCAAGGAAATGTAACAGCCTTTTTCCTGGGAAGGAAACCTAGAAACATTTGTCCTGAGTGATATACCTCCTGTTTGGGGTTTGCACACAGATTCTACTGGACATTTCCAGGGCATTGTTTGACATTCAGAGGTAACATGTAAAATTGAGTATATGGTACCTCTGTCACACATTAAAGTGATGTGAGCCATGCTTGAGCTAAGAGACACAAGAGTTTTGATTTCTCCCATAGCAAGAAATTATATCCTGTAACATGTGTTTGGTAATTACAAATCTATGCGTGGGCATCAGTGCCATATGCATAATATACCCCGGTGGCACAATTTCAAGGTTGCAGAGTCACATTTTGTGGACGAATCATTTATAATTACCCACTGCTACTGCAGCATTGTCTGTCACACTTTGCTCTGCATGGATGATTCTATAACGAATTTCAGTGTTGCTAAGTGATTTCTTTAAAACACAAGTTAATGCTAGTGTATCTGAGATATTTCTTAAGGACTATGATAAAATGTCATCCTCTATCTTGGAAAAGGAGTAGGATAAAAAGAAAAAGAACGGTAACCAAACCTTCATTGTTCTCTTATCATAACAGTAGAATAATCTTGTAACGGTAGTAAGGACACATTAACATTTGTGTACTGTTTTTTTTTTAACCAAGGCTGCTTACCTTTTTGAATTATAAAAAATATGATTAAGTGACAGAGCTTAGATATGTTCATTTCTGTATGCAACTTGCTCACATGAAAAGATACATGCATTCATACTTTCTTTCATTTTTTTAAATTGATCTTCACTTCAACCCTGCAAAGTATGTATTATACTTAAAATAGAATATCCAAGTGGTTAAAAGCATAGGCTCTCAGAGATTAAGAGTTTGACAGGCATAGTTTAAATTCCTGGTTCCACTAGTCTTTAGTTATGTGACATCCACCCCACCCAAGGTCAATTAACTTTTGTTTGCCTTGGTTTCTCCACCTGTAGAATGAGGAAAATAACATAATCTCCTCATTGAATTGTTGCTGTGATTAAATAATTAATATAAATATGCACTAAATGATAATTATTCAATATTAGCCATTATTTCCATTATAGTCATTTTACAGATGAAATGATAGTTTTAGAGAGATAATGTAATTTGCCCCAAGATTTACATTGCTAGTGAGTAGTTGACCTGGGATTTGAATCCTCTCTAGCCAATAAGAATAAGAATCCCATGATTATCTGTATTTTTAGAAAATTATCTCTGACAGTCAGGAGCCTGTCACAATGATTCAAGTTGACAAACCATTAAGATAAAGAAAAGACAATCTATTAGGTTGGTACAAAAGTAATTACAGCTTTGCAATTAAAAGTAATGGCAAAAATCTCAATTACTTTTGCACCAACCTAATACTTTTATAACCAGATAGACACTGGATTCCCGTCTTAACCCTACACTTACTAGCTATGTGACACTGGGCAAATCATTTAACTTCTTGGATACTCAGTCTTCCCAACTTTATATTAGGAATAGCACCTACCTTTACATACATATTGTTGGGAAGACAATATTGTTGTGATTAAATATGATATTTGTAAATTAATTAGCACAGTGTCTGATACATGGAGGTATTCAAAAAATAACAGCTATAGTCATTGTCATTACCACTATATTGCCCAGAATTGCTCCCTGGAAGTTGCCACTATATAGCACTGTAATGTCACACAGAATGAACAAGTATTAGAGGCTCCACTCTTGTTCATAATGCTCCACTATAGAGATAATTGGGAAAGCCAGACGGATGGGGTATGAGAGAATTCTGTAGACGATAAAGCAACACTTCAGCAAATCTCAGTACTTTTTTTCTCAAACAGAAAATGAGAAGTAATGAGAAATCAAAATTCAGATGTTAAAACTCAAAATATTTAAATTATCTTATCCTTTAGACATATGTCAGGGCATCATATAATTTCGGCATTTTGATCTCATTTAGGAGGTTTAATGACCTTACTTTAAAATCATATGAAAATTAAATTCAATAAAATCAATGTATACTCATATCTACCTAACGTAATGAGAAAAGTGGGTTTAGTTGTAAAGATCTCCAAACTTGATTTAAAGTATATGTGGCTGCCGCAGGAAAATGGAGAAGATGTAAAAAACCTCTTGATCTTAGAAAGAGCTGGGCACTTAAATTTAGAGACTAAATGAGAGCTAAGGGAAATCCATTTCTTTAATTATAACCTCATCAAAAGTATGTTAATCAAATGATAGTGATACATGAAGGATTTAGATCTATAAATGCCAAAATACAGGATTAATACATATAATCACAGGATTCTTGGGTAGCAATTTGTGTGAATACGATATCCATTGGTGATCAAACGAGAGCTATACAGAATTTTTTGAAGGGAAAAGTAAAATTCACCTGTCATTTGTTTCATTTATTATTAATGCAAGGATATTGAATATCCAGATGATAATGCAAAGTAATCTCCTAAAATGTAAGTTTCAATAGAATTCAAAATGTTTAACTGTCATTCAATTAGAAACTAAACAACCAGAGATTTAAAAGAGAAATTGCAGACTGACTGGCAGTGAAGCCTTCAGAGAAGAACACACCGTGACATAACCTTTTAGTGGTTTAAGCTTGAAAATCAAAACGGAAAGCTCTGAAGTACCCATGTTTTACAACTTGGTGATGAGAATATGAAGATAAGTGAGCAAATGTAACTTAACTGATGTGTGAATATTCATATTCTAAAATATAAAATCAAGAATAAATGACTGTCAAGTGTATGCTGTCATGATATAACCTAGAGTAAATTTATATACATTATTAGTTCATACTTCTGCCAGTTACTTTATTTTTGCAATATACTGTTAAGGAAGACTAACTTATTAAGCAGGAGCCCTTAGTAAGTCCCCAAAAAGTTTATCTAACTTTTGTGGTAGACAATCTCTATTAAAAATTATTTCTTTAGTGGATTTAGTTGAAATAATATTCTCAGAAATATAAAGATTACACACAATGTTATGTAGCTTAGACTGTAATACAAGTATCAGAGTCGGTTCTGACACAAACTTTATGAAAATATTTTACTGCAATTAAAATGTACAAAAAACTAAGGCTTAGTTTTCTTTAGGCTTCAAACTATGGACATTTAGACTTGTAAAAAAAAAAAGGAAAATACTATAAATTGGCATGAAGCCTACTTAACATGATGAGAATGGAATTGATAATGTGGCAATCTCTGAAAATAAATGGAAGCTGACTAGGTGAATAATAATGATGTGGAGTGCAACATGAGGCAAGATGATGCAAATACAGTGGTTCATCGTATAACAAAAACAGGGAGAGAAAAGCAGCTTACATCTTAAGTGTTCTTGTGAACCTATGTGTATTGAAATGAATTACATTTGTGAGGACTGCTGGGAAGGGGCTGAAGCGAAAGTGTCAGGAATGCTGTCCAACTAGTGTTATACTCAGCATTATTTTTCTAAAACCAATAGATGCCATAACACATTCCCTTTTATTAACAGATTTTCTGTGATTTGTCTCAATTTATGTTACATTTACTTATTTAATTTGTAAGAAGTTTGATGTTCAATTTATAGAATCTAAGAAATGTTTCATTTTAAAATAAAATAAAATTTAAAATGCCATTTGGAATCTGTTCATGGAAATGCAAACTGTATACACTATTATTTAATATTTACATTTTCCCATTGAGCACAGTCTGAAAGCACTAACTTCCACAATCCCCCCGACTACAAAAACAAAACAAAACAAAACAAAACAAAAACCCAGAAACTGTGTTCTAAAATTTTCATTTAGTAAATGATATCCACGATTCTCTCTTCACTATTAGAAAACAATTAAATTGGGATAAGCAACATAAAAGGTGAAGCTGATTGATAAATAATTACTCAACCCTTCTCTCCCCACTATGTCCACTCTACATTTAGTAGGAACGTGGTAAAAAGAAATAACAGATATGAACTGCTCTTTATGATGCAAATTTAAATATTAAATATTAATTTTAGCCTCCACCTTCCTTTATCTCTCCTGAACATTTCTCCCAGTGGTTTTAACCATCCACTACCTAGCAGTTTCTGGTACATAATAAAGCTTCACATGAAAGTTGAAAAGTTAAATAAATGACCACTTGATCTAATTTCACATAAAACCAAAGAGATGTGGACCAGAATCAAGTACAAACTTAAAATGGGTATCTGGAAAATATGATTCTGTCATCTGATGTGATATGAAAAACATATAGACATCTAGTAATTTGAATGCCAAATTACATCTAAGTTTATATTGTTCTTATAATGTAAAAAATAACATCTATTAAAGATAAGATTCCAAAATACTCTTCTGAAATGGACAATTCTAAAAAGAGGTTCGAAAATGTCATGCCAAAACATTTACCCCTTCCACCTTTTCCATAGCCCACATAATATTTATTTATATAAATTATGCGAGATTCTAGGTCTTACAATAGTAGAGAATTATCTTTGGACCAACTCTCCTGCCTATTACAACTAGAAATCTGGACAATTTATCTGAGTGAGTCTTACCAATAACTTCTAAGATCAAGATTCTAGACATAAGAGAAATTGAGATGTGTATCACACTCAGCTCACTCTTTCTCTTAAGGTATCTGCCCATGTGAATGCAGTAGCAAAGAGGCTTAAAAGCTAATAATAGGTTTGGCAGGCTCAAAAAGGAGGAGGATCTATGGTAAACATTATAGCCTGAAACCCCAAATGGTTACATCTTGGGAGGGTGAAGACAAAATAGAAATCCTCTTTGGTAGAAGTTAATATTTATTGAATTATTTCAAATATTATCTCTAAATAGCTTCTAATTATCTCTAAAATTTTCAAATGTGATTTTCAAAATGAATTAAAATGTATAAGCATACAAAATTGCAAGAACTGACCAAACTCCAGGAAAAAAAATAGACAATAGAAACAAACGTGATACATTCAAAAATCAAAGTGATCATGTAGTTTTAAGATAATCATTATCAATATGTTTAAGAAATAGATAAAATTAGGAATTTAGGCGGAAAAATAGGAACTATAAAGAGAATCGAATGGACATTCTAGGACTGAAAAATGTAATAGTTGAACTTAGGAACTCAATGGGTGATTTAACAACCATTTAGACACAACTGCATGGAAATGCAGGAAACAATAGTAAATACGTGAGTAAATTTTTAAAATATTGACTATATTAAACAATAATAATGTATCTGTTTAAAATATATGTATTTTTTAAATGACAAAGATGGCACAAAAGGCAATGGTTGTTAAGTAGACTTAAAGTGATTTTAGGTCCTGACATTGTCTATATTAGGAATATGCTATGATCTGAATGTTTTTCTCCTCTAATATTGGTGAGTTGAAATCCTGACTCCCCAGTGCAATGCATTAGGAAGTGAGGAGTGTGGCAGGTCATTGGATCAGGGGTGGAGGCCTGTTGAATAGGATTAATGCCCTATAAAGAGACCTGAAGGAGCTTGTTTGCCCCTTCTTCCATGTAAGGTTACAATAAGAAGACATCTAGGAAGGAAGAAGGGCCTCGTCAGAGAGCAAATCTGCTGGCACTTTGATCTTGGACTTCCCGACTTCCAAAACTGTGAGAAATAAATTTCTCTTGTTTATAAGTTATCTAATCGATTTTGCTGTAGCAGCCTGAATGGACAAAATCAGAATTATTTATTTTCATTAAATTATGGTTAGAAAATTTAGACTTCTGTTTTGATTTAGGATTTTCTACTTAGCATAATATTCAAGACTCTTGTAAATATGTAACATTGTAGATGTTATTTGTTTTGTGTGTAGTATGCTATTTTTACCTTTTTGATCCTCTTAGTAATGTATGTTTAATATATATGTACACATATTTATATAAATAATTTTTGTTTAAGGATGGAGTGTAAGGCGTTTAGGACCTATTAGCAAGCTTGTCTCATGATTTTTCCCTGGCAGGTCTCTTTTAGTCCTCTTAGTAATATATTTGTGATATACATGTATACATATTTATATAAATAATTTTTAAGGGTGGGGAGTTTGTAAGGAGTTTAGGACATATTAGTAAGCTTGTTACATTATGATTTTTCCCTGGCAATTCTCTAATTTTGGTCCATTGTTGCTTATTAAAATAAAAGTAAAACATTAAAGAAATCATTCAAGATAGAGTATATTTTTAGGAGCAACCAAGTCCACTGTGGTTCTAATCAGAGGTGTTTTGTAGAGATGAGATATAAGCCCTGGCTCTACAGTTAGCCAAAGCTTCAGTTCTAGATTCAGGGAAGGATATCTTCCAGCCCCTGAGTTATGGCAACTGCAGTTAAAAAGCTATGCTACCAGCTTGAAACTCCCCAGCTCCAGAATGAGTAGAACTTGATGTTAACAGAGACACCTGGTTTCTGAACAGCAGCATAGATCAGCAATCATAGTCAAGTGAGGATAAAGAAAAATGCAATGTAAGACACTGAAAAAATTTCTGTAACATATTTTTTAAACATGCCATAAGGGCTTGAAATAATTTTTTTCCATAAAGTAAGGTTACTTCTTTTAAAAAAGAGAATTTTAGAAACCAAATATTTTCTCTCCTCAATTTGCACGTGTATGTTACATCTACCCTGTAAGAGAGGGCAAAATAAAAAGAATAAAAGTAAATGAAATATGTAAGAAAATAAAATAAATGTTGGAAATAGCAAAATGCATATTCATATATCAGAAAACTAAATTAGTGATAGGAAAGATAAATTTGACAAACATATCCAGAATGCAGAATAAATTATGAAACAAGAAACAAAAATAACTTAAAAGAATATTACAGGCATGGAATAAAGAACTGGAAAAGGCTGGGTGCAGTGGCTCACGCCTGTATTCCTAGCACTTTGGGAGGCCAAGGTGGGTGGATTGACTGAGCTCAGGAGTTCGAGAGCAGCCTGGCCAACATGGTGAAACCCATCTCTATTAAAAAATACCAAAAAAATTAGCTGGGCATGGTGGCCCATGGCCTGTAGTCCCAGCTACTCGGGAGCCCACGGCACGAGAACCTCTTGAATCTGGAAATTCAGGAGGCAGAAGTTGCAGTGAGCTGAGATGGTGCCACTGCACTCCAGCCTGGGCAACAGAGTGAGTCTCTGTCTCCAAAAGGAAAAAAAAAAAAAAAAGAAATGTAAATCCAAAAATGAGAATAGTAAGAAAAGTTCAATGACAGTAAAAAAAAAAACAACAGTAATACAGGAAAGAAGAGATAACATGATCTGAGTGTGATAGTATTGATGAAGACACATCAGACACTTCCGTAGTCATTGGAATATAGTGCTGAATAACATAAATTATGTGCATTTTACATTCCAGTTGGCACAGTATCAACAAATAACATAATATCACAACAGTGAGAGTGCTATCAAGGAAATGCAACAGCCTAGGTGGATAGAAAGTGACAAAGGGGCAGTGGCTGCTTTAGAAAGGATGACCAAGGCCGGGCGCGGTGGCTCAAGCCTGTAATCCCAGCACTTTGGGAGGCCGAGACGGGCGGATCACGAGGTCGGGAGATCGAGACCATCCTGGCGAACACGGTGAAACCCCGTCTCTACTAAAAAATACAAAAAACTAGCCGGGCGAGGTGGCGGGCGCCTGTAGTCCCAGCTACTCGGGAGGCTGAGGCAGGAGAATGGCGTGAACCCGGGAGGCGGAGCTTGCAGTGAGCTGAGATCCGGCCCCTGCCCTCCAACCCCGGCGACAGAGTGAGACTCCGTCTCAAAAAAAAAAAAAAGAAAGAAAGGATGACCATAGAAGTTCCATGAGAAGGCGGTTTTGCGTAGACCCAAGAAAGATTCAGGAGGAAATCACCAGGTATACAGAGGTGAATATGGTTTAGGAAGGAATAGAGAAAATATTTTTATGCTGTAGACTAATATTATTGTGGGTAAAACTTCAAAAAAATTCCAATTGTGACTATAGTTGATTATGTAAACTGTAACTTAAGAATATTAAAATATTTTCCAAGTTCCATTTCCAAAGGCCAGTCTCCACTCTCTCCCAAAAATGTATGCCAGTGAAGTTTTATATCTGTAGTATAGATAACTTATAAAAATTTCTTTAAATTTCCTTTTTTTCTGACCATCTGCATTCAGAAATTATATGTGCAAGGCAAAAATGAGCAAGCTAATTTGGTAGTTTAACATTCATTTAAGTTTAAAAGTTCTTTGATATATAACACATTTTATTTTATTTATTTATTTATTTTATTATTATACTTTAAGTTCTAGGGTACATGTGCACAATGTGCAGATTTGTTACATAGGTATACATGTGCCATGTTGGTGTGCTGCACCCATTAACTCGTCATTTACATTAGGTATATCTCCTAATGCTATCCCTCCCCCCTCCCCCCAACCCATAACAGGCCCCGGTGTGTGATGTTCCCCACCCTGTGTCCAAGTGTTCTCATTGTTCAATTCCTACCTATGAGTGAGAACATGTGGTATTT
>NW_016806920.1:2174325-2177972 GCF_001698545.2 Rhinopithecus bieti | reverse complement strand
TATGAATCTGGGTGCTCCTGTATTGGGTGCATATATATTTAGCATAGTTAGCTCTTCTTGTTGAATTGATCCCTTTGCCATTATGTAATGGCCTTCTTTGTCTCTTTTGATCTTTGTTGGTTTAAAGTCTGTTTTATCAGAGACTAGGATTGCAACCCCTGCTTTTTGTTTTGTTTTGTTTTCCATTTGCTTGGTAGATCTTTCTCCATCCCTTTATTTTGAGCCTATGTGTATCAGTGCACATGAGATGGGTCTCCTGAATACAGCACACTGATGGGTCTTGACTGTGTATCCAATTTGCCAGTCTGTGTCTTTTAATTGGAGCATTTAGCCCATTTACATTTAAGGTTGTTCTATGTGAATTTGATCCTCTCATTATGATGTTAGCTGGTTATTTTGCTTGTTAGTTGATGCAGTTTCTTCCTAGCATTGATGGTCTTTACAATTTGGCATGTTTTGGCAGTGGCTGGGACCGGTTGTTCTTTTCCATGTTTAGGGCTTCCTTCAGGAGCTCTTATATGTCAGGCCTGGTGGTGACAATATCTCTCAGCATTTGTTTGTCTGTAAAGGATTTTATTTCTCCTTCACTTATGAAGCTTAGTTTGGCTGGATATGAAATTCTGGGTTGAAAATTCTTTCCTTTAAGAATGTTGAATATTGGCCCCCACTCTCTTCTGGCTTGTAGAGTTTCTTCCAAGAGATCCGCTGTTAGTCTGATGGGCTTCCCTTTGTGGGTAACCCAACCTTTCTCTCTGGCTGCCCTTAACACTTTTTCCTTCATTTCAACTTTGGTGAATCTGACAATTATGTGTCTTGGCATTGCTCTTCTTGAGGAGTTCTCTGTATTTGTGGCACTCTCCGTATTTCCTGAATTTGAATGTTGGCCTGCCTTACTATGTTGGGGAAGTTCTCCTGGATAATATCCTGCAGAGTGTTTTCCAACTTGGTCCATTCTCCCCATCACTTTCAGGTCCACCAATCAGACATAGATTTGGTCTTTTCACATAGTCCCATATTTCTTGGAGGCTTTGTTCATTTCTTCTTACTCTTTTTTCTCTACACTTCTCTTGCTTCATTTCATTCACTTAATCTTCAATCACTGATATCCTTTCTTCCACTTGATCAAATCGGCTACTGAAGCTTGTGCATGCATCATGTAGTTCTTGTGCCATGGTTTTCAGCTCCATCAGGTCATTTAAGGTCTTCTGCACACTGTTTATTCTAGTTAGCCATTCGTCTAATCTTTTTTCAAGGTTTTTAGCTTCTTTGTGATGGGTTCGAACATCCTCTTTTAGCTCAGAGAAGTTTGTTATTACCAATTGTCTGAAGCCTTCTTCTCTCAACTCATCAAAGTCATTCTCCATCCAGCTTTGTTCTGTTGCTGGCGAGGAGCTGCATCCCGTTGGAGGAGAAGAGGCACTCTGAGTTTTAGAATTTTCAGCTTTTCTGCTCTGGTTTCTCCCCATCTTTGTGGTTTTATCTACCTTTGCTCTTTGACGATGGTGACATACCAATGGGGTTTTGGTGTGGATGTCCTTTCTGTTTGTTAGTTTTCCTTCTAACAGTCAGACCCTCAGCTGCAGGTCTGTTGGAGTTTGCTGGAGGTTCACTCCAGCCCCTATTTGCCTGGATATCACCAGTGGAGGCTGCAGAACAGTAAATATTGCAGAACAGCAAATGTTGCTGCCTGATCCTTCCTCTGGAAGCTTCATCTCAGAGGGGCATCCTGCTGTATGAGGTCTCAGTTGGCCTCTACTGGGAGGTGTCTCCCACTTAAGCTACTCAGGGGTCAGGGACCCACTTGAGGAGGCATTCTGTCCAATCTCAGATCTCCAACTCCATGCTGGGAGAACCACAACTCTCTTCAAAGCTGTCAGACAGGGACGTTTAAGTTTGGAGAAGTTTCTGTTCCCTTTTGTTCAGCTATGCCATGACCCCAGAGGTGGAGTCTACAGAGGCAGGCTGGCCTCCTTGAGCGGTGGTGGGTTCTACCCAGTTCAAGCTTCCCAGCTGCTTTGTTTACCTATTCAAGCCACAGCAATGGTGGATGCCCCTCCCCCAGTCTTGCTGCCACCTTGCAGTTCGAACTCAGACTGCTGTGCTAGTAGTGAGTGAGGCTCTGTGGGCGTGGGACCTTCTAAGTCAGGCACGGGATATAATCTCCTGGTGTGCCATTTGCTAAGACCCTTGGAAAAGTGCAGTATTAGGGTGGGAATATCCCGATTTTCCAGGTACCATCTGTCACAGCTTCCCTTGGCTAGGAAAGGGAATTCCTGACCCTTTGCGCTTCCCAGGTGAGGCGATGCCCTGCCCTGCTGTTGGCTCCACCCACTGTCCGACAAGCCCCAGGGAGATGAATCTGGTACCCTCAGTTGGAAATGCAGAAATCACCCATCTTCTGCATTGCTCATGCTGGAAGCTGTAGAATGGAACTCTTCCTATTTGGCCATCTTGGAACCTCTGATATACAACACATTTTTATAAATTACTTGGTAAAATTGTTTGAAATGACTTTTGTAAAGTGAAAAAAAAAAATAAAAATCTCAATCTTCCTGAGGTACAATCACTATTTTCACATTTTACAAACTAAATGTATAAAACACAATATACACACTACACCCTGAGCAGTAAACTGGCAGTAATGTTTGAGAGGAAACTATTTAAGTGACTGAAATCATTTATACAGATTAAATTTATAATTCACAGGAGGGGAACGCCATTCATCTTAGAAGGCTCAGCCTATGGCACCCCTTCTGTGATGGTTTCCCCCATCCCTATTTCCCCAGACACAATCAGATTTACAGCCCTTTCTGCTCACATTGCACCTATTCCATGCTCTATACCTGCTGCTGAATTGTATGTTAACTGTTTGCCTCTTTACAGTTCCTCCTTCCTCCACCAGTAGACTATGAGAACCTATGTTTTATCTACCTTGATTTTCCTGTCCTTAACACAGTGCCTAGGATTCATACATTGATTGGACAGAATTTTATTGTCAATTATAAGCAATCATATGACCAAGTTGAGCAAGATAAACCCTGCTCTAGAATAGACTACTAGCTCACAGTCTAGCAGGGGAGAAAATATGTACACGAATCATTAACATGCACAGTGACACATTAATGAATGTATATGCCAGGTAGAGCAGTGACTCTGCCTGGGGTCGTATTCCTGAAGAAGTAACTAGTCAGCTGAGCTGTTCAACAAGCATTAGGCATTAACTCTGCTGGTGATGTGCTGGATGGCTAGTGAATAGAAAATTGAATAGGAAGAGCATTTACCTTCCCTCCAAAGATTTACAATCTTGAATGAATAGTTCGAGTAACAATGGCATGGGTAGTCAATAAGGTAGCAAGGCTGATAGCCAATGGGCTAAACTGTTAAAATATTAAACTCTTCTATACCAGTGGTAAATAGAGCCACTACCAACACCTGTCTATTTGTTCTTTTTTTTTAATTTTTTTTTTTATTATACATTAAGTTCTAGCATACATGTGCATAACGTGCAGGTTTGTTACATAGGTATACTTGTGCCATGTTGGTGTGCTGCACCCATCAACTCGTCAGCACCCATCAATTCATCATTTATATCAGGTATAACTCCCAATGCAATCCCTCCCCCCTCCCCCCTCCCCATGATAGGCCCC
>NW_016806920.1:2129792-2169511 GCF_001698545.2 Rhinopithecus bieti | reverse complement strand
GTGGGACCCTCCCGGCCAGGTGTGGGATATATTCTCCTGGTGTGCCCCTTTGCTTAAAGCGCAGTATTGGGGTGGGAGTTACCCGATTTTCCAGGTGTTGTGTGTCTCAGTTCCCCTGGCTAGGAAAAGGGATTCCCTTCCCCCTTGCGCTTCCTAGGTGAGGCGATGCCTCGCCCTGCTTCAGCTCTCGCTGGTCGGGCTGCAGCAGCTGACCAGCATCGATTGTCCGGCACTCCCTAGTGAGATGACCCCAGTACCTCAGTTGAAAATGCAGAAATCACCGGTCTTCTGTGTTGCTCGCACTGGGAGTTGGAGACTGGAGCTGTTCCTATTCGGCCATCTTGCTTTGCCCAAAAAACTCTTCGTTTCCTCTATTTGTTCTTTACTCTACCTCCCCTCAGTACTCCCAATCCTCTCTTATATGACCCTTAGACCTTCCTGTGTTCCAGCAAGTAAAGGGTCAATACCCTTATGCACTAAACATTTTACAAATAATTGCAAGGGAGGCACTTCGCCAAGAAAGAAAAAAAAAAAAAAAATTACAAGCTTTGAAATAGCAGTATTTGGTCAACTGCAGTTAAAAGCCAGGGTATGAAGTTCAAGTTGGGGAAAAGAGAAAATGGAACTGAAGAATTGAGAAGGGCAATAAAGAGCCAGAGAAAATTTTAAGCGATCTGCTTTAAAAATAATTCTGACCAACAGTATATAAGTGCTCATCAATATTTGTTGAATATGATGATGCTATGATGAAAAAGAAGCTTTCATAAACACAGACTTAGATGCAGGGAATTTACTCCCTTATCCATACAAATTACAGACTATTATTCTACTATAACTTTGCAATTGGTGATATCAGTATTACAGACGTGAATACTGAGAAATAATTAGGGGAAGAAAATCAAACTTGGCTGATCTGGACTGTTTTTTCTTCTATTTCACTCAGAACTTTTAAACAAATAGTATGACTAAATGCTGATAAATGGGTTTACCTATCATTGTGAATAGGCATGATATCACTCAGAAATGTAGGATTAAAAAGGGCCAATAAGAAAGGCTAGACTGTATGCAAGTATCAATAGAATGGGTTCTCCATTACTTTAATTCCTTATTTTCAGAACAGGTAATAAATTCCTCATTAATGGATGTGCTCAATGAGAATTAAACACTCAAGACAGGACCTGACAAATCATTGTTTTATTTTAACATCACTGTTTACTGTTCTTCCTAACTGGCATTTACTACTTTGTAGATACTACAAATCACAATATAATTCCCATCATTATATGTATAATATGTGTTCCCTCTTGTTCTACCTTAACAGTAAGTGGCAAATACATCATTTTTATTGAATATTAATTTTCAATTTATTTCAGCAGGAAGCACCAAAATCAAAATCCAACAATCAATATAATAAGTATATGTAACAAATAATCTGAAATTTAGCCCCATTAAGACATGTGGGTACAGTATTTTTATATTCTCAAAGATCTGCATATTTTGGGGGCATTAAACAACAGGAAACTAAAATTTAACAAAATCAGGTGCCATTTAATACTGTTTTAACATTTGAAAATTATTTATTTAATAATACAGATCGTCTTAATGTGCTGTAAATTTTTCTCACACAGCATTATATTGTTGGAATTTTTTCCCTTTTGGAGGTTTCGTTTTTCCATTCCTCTCCAGTAACTGGCATCCCAATGCCAGCAACTCAGGTAGATTCATGCAGTCATTCCTCTTCTCTCTGTACTGGTAAGCGCTCTGGAGGAAGAACAGATTCTAATTTCTGCCAGCGCTCTGGGGGCCACAGGATATGTGTGGCATGGGCATGCAGAAGTCCTAGGGAAACCTGAATTCATGAGAAACACAAAGAAAGCAAGAAAGAAATCATTTTATAAAAATAGTTATTAATATATTGAAAGCAGAATTTAATCCAGGTTTAACATTCAATGGAAAGGTGAAGATGAATTTTTAAAAAAAGTAAACACCTTTTGTAGCCATTGAAATACAAAAGAAAAAAACAGTAAGCACTTATATGGCATTTTTCTAGGTGCTATCATATGTAAACTCCTTTAATCCTCACAAAAACCATTTGAGGTAGGTTCTGTTAATATTTCCCTTTTACAGACGAGAAAGCAAAGCTCAAAGAGGTTAAAAAAATTGCCAAAAGTCATACAGCTACCAAGTGTTAGTCTGTCTTTAGAACCAAGCAGTTTGACACCAGAGTCCACCATCTTAACCATTATCCTCAAGAACCTGATTGCATAGACCCAGGAAGCATAAATCTTGTGTATGTTCTCAGAGTTTCCCACAGAGTTATTGGTATCCTAGAGAGACTTTCTTTATGGAAGAATCACAGAGTCCTAAAAAATATGCATATTTTGTAAAAAACATTGTCCCACCTACCAGATGAGTAGCAGGAGTTAGGTGTGAGACTGGGTGGGCTGTCTCCATGGAGAGTACACTGCATAACACGGATCTAGTACTCATGGAGAGAGGTGGAAAACCAAGAGAAAGCAAACAAGGTGGGATGGGTAGTGAGGAAAAATAATAAAGTATACAGATCATGACAGATGGTAAAGAATCCCCATTAGCAGAGGCCAACAGAGATTGGCGAGGATGGAAGAGGTGAGGGGGAGGACTTAAGGCTGAGCCCAAAGACAGGAAGGGAGCCCTTAAACATCTTATATCTTCTTAAAGACATCAATTTCAGCGAACAGAAGAACACAGCAAACTTGTTTAAAAGGAAGATCAGGGTCTTATCTTCAGAGATTACCCTTCAACAGGTCTGAAGGAGGGCCTGGAAATCTGTGTTTTTAAAAAAATTGTTGTTGTTATAGTTATTATCACGTGATATTTTAATGGTATTTAGAAGCTTACAAAATACACTCATATTTAGCACATATTTACTGAGTGCCAGTTATAAAGTAATACTATACGTCCACTTTATTTATCATTTTCAAATGTTTTTCCTATAAATTGGACTTCCACAGAGATTAACATAAAACATTCCTTTCACTGAAGCTCTTCTATTTGCTATTACATGAATTCAAGAAATCTCTTCTATTTGCTATCGTACGTATTCAAAAAAAATCACATTGTCTAGGGACTCAAAGACAGAGATGGATGTCAGGGAAGGTTTCCAAAAGATAATCAAAAACACATTGTTTACAAAGAAGAAGAAGAAGAAAAATCTTTTAACAACAACTTGAAATACAAACTAAATAAGCACGAAGGGTAGCAAGAAGCCTGTGGGCTCAATAAAGGGTTTTTTCTTCTACTTGTTATTTTGAAAATCAGACCTATAAAAAATTTGAAAGTGTGGCACAAAAAACAGCTCCATCAAAAGTAAGCATTTACATTTTGCTGCATTCATTTCTTCCTCATTTTGTGTGTATATATATGTTACATGTACACAGCTACTTCTCCTAAACTGTTTGATAGTTGTTGACATCATACTAAATTATCCCTGAATACTTCAACATATATCTCCTGAGAACTAAGACCGTTTCATATATGAACACAATAGCATTATTATACACAAGATATTTAATGTAGATACAATATTACTTATTACATAGTCTATATTCAAAATTTTCCAGTTGTTCCAGTGAAGTCTTTCATAGCCATTATTTTAAAAACTCAAGGTCTAATCAAGGGTCACAGATTGCATTTGATGGTCATTGCTTTGCTTTGATTTACATTTAATTTCTTTTAATCTGGAGTCCCGGCAAGTTGCCTTGTAAAATGTCCTATATCTGGAATTGCTTGATTTTTTTCCCTCATGACTAGAGTCAAGTTCCATCAAATCAGAAGGCACAAAATGTTGGTGCGTCTCATTGTTATGAAGCCAAGTTTGATCACTTAAGGCAATATTGACTAGATTTCTCCATCACAAATAAATCTTTTTCCTTCTGTAATGAATAACTCTGTGATATATTTTATAATAATGTAAATATCCTATATGCCAGCTATAGTTCATCTAATTGTTTTAACATTCATTGATGACCCTGCTGAATCACTTATTACATTAGGTATTACAAAAATAATGATTTTCCAAATCTATTCTTTCTTTTGCATTTATTAGTTGGCATTGTTCTCTAAAAAAAGGTGCTTTCCCTCTCACCCTGCCTCTACTGTAATATCAAGAAGTCCTTTTTTAAGTCAAAATCTGTGACTACTTTTTATTTATCTGTTTGATGCTCAAATGTCTTAAGATTGGCCAGTGGGAGCTCTATGTGTCCTTGGGAGACACCTCCATCTGTATTTTAGCACTACCTTACTTTTTGACACTATTAGTTGTTACAGGCTTACCTTTTACCTTATACCTGTTGCACTGAGATCAGACATTTCTTTAAAGTGCCTTGGTTTCTTTTAGCAAGGAATGCTATTTAGAAACCAAGATTTGGTACTAGGTGTGCTCAGTGCTCCTAGGGTATCAATATTCTATACCATTTCAGGGAATACATATAAAAAATCCAATACCACAAGGTTCTCCCTCACCTTCTGTACTCCATATTTTATCTCCCTTCTTCCACAGTGATTATCCTGGCTCCCCACAACATTAGCACATTTACTTATTTATACTTCCCTAAAATATACTCAAAATAGTTTCAAGGTGACTACACTACAACCATTACCAACAACAAATTTGCTGAGTACAAATTAAGATTTCTATGTAACTATTTTAGTCCTTAAAATATATCTCATTTTAAGGGTGTACTCGTAGGCTGGAGTGCAGTGGCACAATCTTGGCTTACTGCAAGCTCTGCCTCCCAGGTTCACGCCATTCTCCTGCCTCAGCCTCCTGAGTAGTTGTGACTACAGGCACCTGCCACAACACCCAGCTAATATTTTGTATTTTAGTAGAGAGGGGTTTCACTGTGTCAGCCAGGATGGTCTTGATCTCCTGACCTAGTGATCCGCCTGCCTCGGCCTCGGCCTCCCAAAGTGCTGGGATTACAGGCATGAGCCACTGTGCCTGGCCTGGAATAAATTCTTTATTTTTTCCCCCATATAGTTATGTTACCATTTGATATAGAGTTAGGCTCATTTGTTTCTATTTATATTCAATTTTAGAGTTTGCTTTTATTACCCATTTTTGATTCCATTTTATTTTTAAATATATAAAAATTTACATCATTCAAAAGTTAAGATTATTTTTTAAAGATGTGGTAGGTAGAATGATGCCTCCTCCGCCACCGTCCTGGCAAAAGATGTCCACATCTTAATTGCCAGAAGCTGTGAATATGTTAGAGAATAAAGAAGAATTAAGAGTGCTGACCAGTTGACCTTAAGATAACAAGAATATTCTCTATTATTTTATGGACCTGAATGTAATCACAAGGGTCCTAAACAGTGAAAGCAGGAGGCAGAAGGGTCAGATTCAAAGAGGTTTGAAAATGTGGTGCTGCTGGCTTTGAAGCTGGAGAAAAGGACCATGAGCCAAGGAATGCAGGCAGCCTCTTGAAGCTAGAGAAAGGAAGGAGATGAATTATCCTCTGGAACTTTCAGAAGGAATGCAGTCCTGTTGACACCTTAACTTTAGCCCAGTGAGACCCATATTGGACTTATGACCTCCAGAACTGTAAAATAGTAAATTTGTGTTGTAAGGAGCTACATTTATGGGAATTTATTCTATCAGCAATAGGAAACTAAAACAAAAAGTATACAAAGAGAAATCCCATTCCCATCTTCCACCCATTCCCAATAGGTAACTAATTTTATTAGTTTCCGGTTTGCTGTTTCTGTTTCCTTTTTGAAGAGGAAAAAAAAGCAAATAAGCATACATACGTGTTCCTTTTTCCCTTTTAGACTTATACCAAAGGTAACATGCTATATTCTCTTTTGCACCTTGCTTTTATTCTCAATAATATATCCTGGAAGCTACCTCTATCACTTCATAGAAATGAAGTCTGTGTTTTTTTGAAGTCTCCTCACCCCATCTAACCCTAGTGATTCTGCTGATTACTCAATTGGGGAACCTAAATCTGTAGTTTCCACTTTGTTTCACATCCTGAAAAGGGAAACCTAATCAGCTTTAAAGAATCCCTTGAATGTATTCCAGAACATCCTAAATAACCATTCCAACTATGTTAACTTCCAGGAAATACTTCCCTAGATCTACATGATCTGTCATATTGCAGTTTTTATCCAGTTTTGTTCTTATCTGAGCTCAGCAGAGTTGGAAAACAGCTGGTCTCCATCTCTTCTACAATAACCCTTTTTAAAATTTGACAGCTGCTACTCAGATGTACCTCAAGCCTTTATTTGCTTTACAAGATGTTTAACATTTTTTCATAAGGGTGATTTGCCAGGCTTCTAACTTGGCTGAACTCTTGCCAATATATCTGCTTGCTTGCTTAGCTTTGGACTCAGTTTTGGGCATATTCATTCAATTTTTTTAACACTCATTTTACCAAAACCAATCTTAGAATTCTTTTATTTTAAACATTTATTAAAGCTACTAATCTTGCTTCCTGAAAAACATTCATCTTCACAATGATGAATGATGAGAATTCTATCAGATAACATCAATATTCCTTCAAAACATGGTATGGAATGCAAAATTCAGGGTTTCTTTTTTTTAATACTGAGAATAATAGAGAGAGAGAGAGAGAGAGCCTATTCATCCTCCATAGTGTCTTGTCACGGATCTTCATTTTTAAAAATTGGTATGTCTACAGGCAGGCAAATAGTATAGTGAATATAGAAGGAGATAAAAATCCAGAAATATATGAACTTTGTAAAATTAAAAGTTATCCTTCAGGTACAGTTTTGGCTTGCATACTAGCTGTATTAGGTAGGTTCTCCAGAGAAACTGAACCAACAGGAGTGTGTGTGTACATATATATATATTATTATATTATATATATATCATATATATTTATATATATATACATATATTATATATAATATACATATATATTATATACTACATATATATATTATATATATACTCACATATATATTATATATATACACATATATATATATTATATATACACATATATATTATAATATATATATATATAATATATATAGAGAGAGAGAGAGAGAGAGAGAGAGAGAGAGAGAGAGAGATTTATTTTTAAGGAATTAGCACATGTGATTGTGGAGCCTTGGCAAGTCCAAAATCTGACAAGGGAGGTCAGCCGACTGGAGACCCAGGAAAAAGTTGCAGTTCGAGTCCAAAGGCAGACTGCTTGTGAACCAGGAAGAGTCAATGTTGTGGGTAAGGTCTGAAGACAATCTGCTGGCGTGTTCCTTCTTACTCAGGGGAAGTCATCCTGTTGTTCTATTCAGGCCTTCAACTGATTGGAAGAGGCTTACCCACATTACAGAGAGTAACCTGCTTTACTCAAAGTCAATCAATTTAAATGTAAATCTCATTCAAAAGCACCCTCACAGAAACATCCAGAATAATGTTTGACCAAAGATCTGGGCACACTGGCTCAGCCAACCTGACACATAAAATTCACCATCACACCTGACAAATACAATCCCCCTGCTCTTTGCTTACTCAGTGTTACACTCAGTGCTTACTCTATGCAGGGCAGTGTTCTGAATGACTTACACATACTGACTCATTTAAATCTCACAATAACCCATGGGGTAAGTACTATTACTGCCTCTATTTCATAGTCGAGGTAGTCTAGGTGCAGCAATGCGTTTTTTTGAGTCCAGACTCAAATACATAAACTCTGTTTCTAGAAGCTTTCTATCAGGATCACCATATCATTTATCATCCAAATGAAACACTTCTGGCAGTCCAAGGGGGTGCTAATTTAATTAAGTCAGGACAATAAAAATAAATCAGGACTGTCCTTGACAAATCAGAATATAGTTGCCCTAATATAGTTGCTTCTCAATACTGCTAGGTCCCACATTCTTTCCTGAAAAAATAGACTCATCACAAGTAAGTGTACATTGTTATGTGCTAAATTGTGTTATCTCAAGTTTATATGTTGAAGTCCTAACTCGTAATACCTCAGAATGTGACTGTATTCAGATACAGAAACTTTAAAGGGATGACTAAGTAAAAATGAGGCCAGAAGGCAACTGGATTAGTGATTATATGAGAAGAGGAGATTATGACACACAGAGAAACACCAGAACCACATGTGAACACAGAGAAGGTCATGTGAGAACATAGTAAGAAGGTGGCCATCAACAGCCAAGGAGGGGGACTGTAGAAAAAACCAAACATACTGAACCTTGATCTTGGATTTCTAGTTCCAGAATTGTCAGAAAATAAATTTATGTTGTTTAAACCACACAGTCAGTGGTATTTTGTTATGAGAGCCCTAGCAAGCTAATATACACATGAATTGAAATAACACTGTGCAGCTGGGTGCAGTGGCTCACACCTATAATCCCAGCATTTTGGGAGGCCGAGGTGGGCAGATCACCTCAGGTCAGGAGTTCCGAGACCAGCCTGGTCAACATGGCAAAACCCCGTCTCTATTAAAAATACAAAAATTAGACAGATGCAGTGGCACCTGCCTGTAATCCCAGCTACCCGCGAGGCCGAGGCAGAAGAATCGCTTGAATCCTGGAGTCAGAGGTTGCAGTGAGCCGAGATCATGCCACTGCACTCTAGCTTCGGTGACAGAGGGAGACTCTGTCTCAAAAACAAACAAACAAACAAACAAACAAAAAAACAAACAAAAAAAACACTGCTAGAAGTCAGGTCCATGAAATGTCCTAATACTTACTCCTCAAAATAGGGGAACAAAGAAATATGTTGAGAGAAAAGCAAAACAATTTTTGCTTTAAAGAAAAAGAGAGAGATGATTAAGTACATATAACTCTTCCGATAAGTTAAATACTTTGAACAACTAACCTAACATCTTGTTGGAACTTGATTCTTCCCTCTCCTTACTTATTTGTGTCCCATGTGTAACTGTGTCTCCTTCAATGTATTCACATTTTTCAGGTATAAGAAAGTTACTTTTACAGTAAATTTCAAAACACAATAGCAAAAGCATATTAAATGAACCCTGAAAACCTTGAGCAGATCATTGCATTTGTAGTATCTACTGAATGTGAAGATAAGTCCCCTACATGTCTTAATAGAACTCTTGTAATAACTGTTGCCGCTATGGTAGAGTGGGAGGACACTGAGCCCACAGATTGGGAATTTGTAATCTAGAACAGTAGTCACCAAACTGTTTTGATTATGCATCAGCAAAAAATTTGAGGATTCATCCCTATTATTTATGTTAAAATTACATATATACTATTAACAATCCATAAAATCAAATGTTAATATGGCTTAGATTCTTAATTTAGATACAAATAGAAGTTCTAATTTTTTTTCTTGCCTCCCATGGATCATTGTATTCACTACTTGAATATTCCTGCTTCCCACTTTAGCAATCTCTGTTTTAGGAAACACCAAAATTACTGGCTGGAAAGTGATCAGGGATATCAGTCAAGGGGTTGTTTCGCCCACACAATGCCAATGAACCACATGGACTACCTTTGCACTGAATTGCCTGTCTTTGATTGAGTTGGCTCCACTCAGAAGTTATTTTGGCATCTGGTAGACACAGTCTTCATGAGCCCAGCCTTTCCTTTAGATGCCAGGGGGACAGGTGTGTGTGGCTCTGGTTCCCTCCCCTCCCTTTCCACAAACCTATAGTCTACAGAACACTCTTTCATTTCTTGGCTTCAGGTAGTTTCATCCTCTCTTGAGGTTTGAAAGGCTTGCAAGGACATGATAAGGACAAGCAAATGCAAAAGAGCCTTGAGTTGGGATACAGGAAAAAACACAGGAAAGAAAATAAGGAAGAACAAGACCAGTAGTGGGAGGAAAGACATTTTTAAAAAGATGTTCAGGCACTTCTACTATGTGAGGGGCCCTCACCAGACACTGAATTTGCTAGCCCCTTAATCTTGGATTTCCTAACCTCCAGAACTGTGAGCAATACATTTCTGTTTAGACCCTTAAAAAAAAAAAAAATAAGATGTTCAGAACTTGTATTAGTCTATTCTCAAGCTGCTAATAACTAATAAAGACATACCCAAGACTAGGTAATTTATAGAGGAAAGAGGTTTTATTGACTCGCAGTTACTGTGAGGAAACTTACAATCATAGCAGAAGGGGAAGCAAACATGTCCTTCTTCACATGGTGGCAGCAAGCAGAAGTGCTGAGCAAAAGGGGGAAAAGCCCTTTATAAAACCATCAGATATCATGAGACTCATTCACGATCACAACAACAACATGAGGGTAACTGACCCCATGATTCAATTACCTCCTACCAGGTCCCTTCCATGACATGTGGGGATTGTGGGAATTACAATTCAAGATGAGATTTAAGTGGGGACACAGCCAAACCATATCATTCCACACCCAGCCCCTCCCAAATCTCATGTCCTCTCATTTCAAGACACAATCATGTCTTTCTAACAGTCCCCCAAAGTCATAACTCATTCCACCATTAACCCAAAAGTCTAAGCCCAAAGTCTCATCTGAGACAAGGCAAGTCCCTTTTGCCAAGAGCTTGTAAAATCATAAGCAAGTTAGTTACACCCTAGATACAATGAGGGTACAGGCATTGGGTAAACACACCCAGTCCAATGGGAGAAATTGGCGAATACAAAGGGACTACAGGCCCCATGCAAGTCTGAAATCCAGTAGGGTAGTCATTAAACCTTAAAGTTCCAAAATGATTCTCCTTTGACTCCATGTCTCATATCCAGGTCATGCTGATGCAAGAGGTGAGCTCCAATGGCCTTGGGCAGCTCTGTCCCTGTGGCTTTGCAGAGAACACCTCCCCTTCTGGCTGCTTTCATGGGGTGGTATTGACTGTCTGCAGCTTTTCCAGGTGCACAATGCAAGCTGTCAGTGGATCTACCATTTTGGGGTCTGGAGGACGGTGGCCCTCTTCTCACAGTTCCATTAGGCAGTGCCCCAGTGGGGACTCTGTGAGGGCTCCAACCCCACATTTCCCTTCCACACTGCCCTAGCCGAGGTTCTTCATGAGAGCTCCCCATCTGCAGCAGACTTCTTCCTGGACATCCAGGTATTTCCATATATCCTCTGAAGTCTAGATGGAGGTTTCCAAACCTCAGTTCTTGACTTCTATGCACCTGCAAGCCCAACCACATGGTAGCTGCCAAGGCTTGGGGCTCCCTCCGAAGCAATGCTGTGCCTTGGCCCCTTTCAGCCACAATTGAAGCCAAAACAGCTGGGACTCAGGGCACCATGTCCTGATGCTACTTAGAGCAGGTGGGCACTGGGCCCAACCCATGAAACCATTTTTCCCTCCTAGGCCTCCAGGCCTGTGATGGGAGGGACTGCCATGATGGTCTCTGACATGCCCTGGAGACATTTTCCTCATTGTTTTGGCAATTAACATTGGGCTTCTTATTACTTATGCAAATTTCTGCAGCTGGGTTGAATTTCTCCCAAGAAAATTAGTTTTTCTTTTCTATCACATCTTCAGGCTGCAAGTGTTCCAAACTTTATACTCTGTCACCTCTTGAATGCTTTGCTGCTTAGAAATTTCTTCCAGCGGATACCCTAAATCATCTCTCTCAAGTTTAAAGTTCCACAGATCTCTAGGGCAGGGGGAAAATGCCACCAGTCTCTTTGCTAAAGCATAACAAAAGTCATCTTTGCTCCAGTTCCCAATAAGTTCCTCATCTCCATCTGAGACGACCTCAGCCTAGATTTTATTGTCCATATCACTAACACTATTTTGCTCAAAGCTATTAAACAAGTCTCTAGGAAGTTCCAAACTTTCCCATATCTTTCTGTCTTCTGAGCCCTCCAAGTCTCTATGAAGTTCCAAACTTTCTCACACTTTTCTGTCTTTTTCTGAGCCCTTCAAACTATTCCAACCTCTGCCTGTTACCTAGTTCCAAAGTTGCTTCTACTTTTTGGGGTATCTTTAAGCAGAACCCCACTCCCAGTATCAACTTACTGTATTAGTCCATTCTCATGCCGCAAATAAAGACCTACTTGAGACTGTGTAATTTATAAAGGATAGAGGTTTAATTGACTCACAGTTCAGCATGACCGGAGAGGCCTCAGGAAACTTACAATCATGGCAGAAGGGGAAGCAAGCATGTCCTTCTTCACATGGTGACAGCAAGGAGAAGGGTCAAGCAAAAGGGGGAAAGCCCCTTATAAAACCACCAGATCTCATGAGAACTCAGTCACTATCATGAGAACAGCATGAAGGAAACCACCTCCATGATTCAAATACCTCCCACCAGGTCCCTCCCATGACACAGGGGGATTATGAGAACTATAATTCAAGATATGATTTGGGTGGGGCACAGCCAAACCATGTCAGAACTAGAGCCAGGGTCAGAAGATGATCAATGTGAGGTGTGAGGAATGAGGTGAAGCACAAAACTTTTAAATCCATTTGATTAAAATATTTTGTAAGCAGGAAAAACAATCTGTACTTTTAGCAAATAAAATATTTTGATGAATTTACTTAGCAGCATAAGAAGAGAGAGAAATTTCCAAATAAACAAAGCAGCAGTCAGATGATATTTATTCTACAATATTAAATTACCTATAATTATGTTCGAGAGTCAAAACAAACTGAAACAATATCCAAAATTTGAAATGTTGTTCTAACATAAGTACTGATTTCTTAATGCTTAAAGAAATGTCAGCTCTCCAATCTGACATCAAAGGTCCTTCACAGTCACATCCTTCCAAACTCATCTTCATGATTTCTCAGTACAAGTACTCTACTCTCAGGGCCTCTCCAGAGCACCCACAACAGGACATACCATATCTATCTGCCTGCTTCTGATTGTCCTTTCAGTTTGTAATCCTCTTCCTTAGATCCCTGGATCCCTCTTGCAAGACCCAATTCAGTCCTGACTCTTCCATCCCAGCCACTCCAATTCATATCCATTTGTTCCTGACCAAGGAATCGAAGCCTGGTGCAGCGTCTCCCCAATATCCAGTTCTTCCCAATATGAAGATCAATATATTTGAGTTAAATAGATTTTTTATAAAGTAGCACATCTCTTATCTTCTTGACCTCCCACCTTTGGATCCAGAGGATTATACAGCTATCATCCAGTGTTTTCTCTCAGCATGTATAAGGCTAGTGGTGAGTATAAGGCTAGTGAGGTATCATTAAAAGTGGTGATCCCTTTTGGACCATAACTTATCTGCCAGTGATCCCTACCTTCAGGTCCTTGTTTAAAGGGGAAACCAATGGTTCAGGCCCCAACTTAATTCAAATGAACAAAATGAGCACAGTAGTGGCTACATCCTTTATTAGTCTCAAAAAAAAAAAAAAAAAAAAAAACAGGCTCAGTTCTCCCATAGTTTTTCTCTCCCCAAATGCACCCGTATTTCATCAAAGGCAGAACCCACTCCTCCTGGGCTTCTTACTACAAGGTTGTCACATCTGAAAACCAATTTTCTTCTCACTGGTTTAGTTATTTCTAAGTCTTCTTAATGAGATTTTGAAAACATTATTATTGGGTTAATAAATGTTTCTTGCTTAAAGGAACAAAATTTAATAATATAGGAACCAAAACATTTGTGTGGTTAGGTCAGCAATGACCAATACAAAGTAATTTACTTTCTTATCATAGTACTTACAGCTTTAAAATAGGTTTTAAATAAAACTTACAGTTTTAAAAAAAATTTAGTACGTCATCAAAATAAGATAATCACAAATGAAGCTTTAAGAAATTCCCTAAGCATAATGTGACCATGCAATTTATTACCCAAATTAGGACATTTAAGAGTGAAGGGGGTTATTAATAATTAAACTGGGACAGTAGGTGTAAACCAAGGTGGCTCTAGGATATACAGTCATCCTCCTTATGTGTCATCCCATTATTTTGACAAGTGAACATTTATCGACTATTGTTATACTCTGAGGGCCTTACATATATAATCTCTCTTACTACTAAAATTAAAGCTGCAGTATAGATATTACTAATTGCATTTTGCAAAAAAAAAAAAAAAAGCTCAGAATTACTAAGTAACATGCTGATGGCTGTAAGGCTAGTAAATGATAGAAGCAAAATTTGAAATAGGCATGATTCAAAATTCATGCTGCTCCCACTATAAGGTACTGCTTCTTCTGTGATGTTATGTAATAATTTATGTTTCCATCCCTATAGCAAGGGTCAGCAAACATTTTCTCTAAAGGGTCAGAGAGTAAATAGTTTAGGCTTACAGGCCATATGATCTCTGTTGAAACTGCTCAACTCTGTACCTGCAGCACAAAACAGGCATGGACAATATGTGAGTGAATATAACATTTGTTCCAATGAAACCTGATTTACAAAAACAGGCAACAAGCTGTATTTGGCCTGAGGGCCATTGTTCACCAACCCCTGATTTTTACTCTAGACCCTATAACGTCTTTGCTGGGAGAGGCAGAGGTTCTAGCTCACCTTTTCTATATTATAAATTAGCACGGTGTTTTGAACAAGATTGGGAACTACCTGTCAGCAATAAGTATTTACTGAATGCGTGAATTAAGGAGGAAAGCTTGTTTGTAAATGCTGTATTTTATTATCTGGGCATCAAGGAAATTCCTTAACCTACATTAATGGAAACACCCATAGTTCTTTAGAAAATAGTATGAAGTAACAGGAGGGCTTCCATAATCACTGATGATATACCACAATGGACTGACAGCAATCTATCCCTACAAAGAACTGTGAGACAGTCTCAAAAGTATTTTTGAAAGGTAGAATATGGAATTCCTTAGTACACTTTCTGGTACTGCACTGACAACATGCCCCAATTCTTTCTGGATTGGGTACCACAAAGGGGGATGTTGCCCTTATAATCACTGCTGAGACCAGGGCTGTGAGTGTCAAAGAGAGAGCAAGGTCACTAGCAAGAAGCACAGGACTTCACTTGCAGCTTCTACTGTGATGTCATGCATTCAATATGATGCCACAAGTGCAGGGGGATGTCCTGACTGTACAGAGACACTGCTTTCCTGATCCCACCTCTCTAGTCACCAGTTTTTGCTCATGTCAACATTACACATGAACAATAACAACCATAATAAAGGCACAACTTTAAAAGCAATCTAAGAGACTAAGAAAAAGTGAGAAGAACAAAATGATTCCTTTAATAAATAGCATAACATTGAGATTTCTTGCAGATACTAGCAAAACATATGCATGGTTTAAGTAAATCAAACAGAATTAGAAATAAAGGCAGGCAAGACCAAATGTCACATAGAAAATGAGCAATTGTACTGTTAAAATGATCAAAAGGTATTTTTTAAAAGACTAAAGCATATCAATCATGCTACCTACTTTATTTTAAACATGGATTAACATATCCATACTTGAATTTTTTCATGAACATTTTTGGATACAGGAGACTAGGTTCATACAGAGAACAGTATTAGCCTATTATTCACTCACACATCCCCATGATGCTTATCTACACAGCATACAGAACAGATAAACACAACTCCTAATAAACAAAGGTATGCACACAGAATGCTTCCATTCCATGTAAGAACTGACTGATATGCATTCAAAGACAACCTGGTAAGAGCAAAGCTTTGGTTGTTTAGGTGAATGAGGTATGTGAATATCATGTGCCAAAGAATTATGCTGAAGGCAAACAAGAAGAGCCTCAAAACTCCTAAGCGCAAAGCTTTGGTGAGCCAAAAAGGATAAAAGAAAAAAAAATACAGATAGAAAGCAATGGAGGAGTGAGAAGGGAGGCTCTGGAAAAAATGGATAGATAGGTTAATACAGGGAGGAAGGAGCAGCAGATAAAGTAAAAGGCACAGAGTCAGGGGTGGCACAATGGGTGACCTTTCTTTGTGGGAAATGAGCTACTGAGATTGCCCCCTCTGGTATCACCATCCTGCGAGACCCTAGCAGTAGTGATAGTTCTGGAAGCATGTCACTGTGCAGAAAGACCCAGCATCATTTTCTTCCTCCTCCTTGAACTCAGAAGAGTAATGGCCCTTGCACTTAGGAATATTTCCTGTAGAAAACAACTCTTTCCTTCCTGAAGATATAATACAGGTCCACAGACCTTACTAGCAATTCTAAAATCGAAAGAGTTCCAAAAATATGAAGTTTTTTTGTAACCTTCTGGTAGCAAAATCTGACCTGACCTGAGCTGCTATAAAATTATAGTCTATTTATCCCATAGAGTATGCCAATTCATACTTCTGGCTGCAGAAATATTAATGTGCTTGATTCTAGAAGCTGCCCCAGTCTCTGCTGGGGGTATTATGTTACATATGGCATAGACATAGTTTAAATATGCTGTTTATAGATACTGATATCACCTTTCCAACAGCTGAAAAGTCTGAATTCTGTAGTATAAGTTTCCTAGTTTCAGATGCGATATTAACATCTTTAAATATAAGCAAAGGTGGATATTTACCAAAGATAATAAATGTAATCAGAGATATAGGCTCAATCCTAGGTGGGATTGGCACCCTACTAGATACTGCAAATATACAGAAGGTAATAAACATGATCCCTGTCACTTAGGACCTCATGATCTGGTGGGAAAGACAGATGTTTAAACAAAGTTTTGAACTACAACCTGGCATGCTAGACATACAAAGGAGCCAAGTACCCTGAGAGTAGAGGTTGTGGCCAAGCCTTGAAAAGGCTCCACTGAGCAGATTCATCTAAGTTAGCTCTAAAGGATGCTGCTGACTTCACTCCCCTAAGGACAGATCTTCACCTATGACATCCCTTTCCAGATTTTTTTCTAGAACATTCTCCTAATCTTTCATTAATTTCAAAGGTGAGATAATGTGATAGGTTTATACAATGTAATATTTTGCAATTTAAAAGCAAGACCCTATGGTTTGGAAGAGATTCAAAATGAGACTCTCTTTCAAAGGCCTCATTCTAGTACAAGTGTTTTCCTTCATTACCAACAATTTTAACTTTAATCATTTCAAAGCAATTTTCCTGTTCAAGACTTAGCTTTAATCAGAATGCATTTTCAGGTCACTTCATAGCCTCTTCATGCTTCTCTCTAGATAACTACAGAATCATGCATAATCATTCTAGTCCCCCCAAGACACCCTCAGTAAGTAGTCAGTTCAACATTTTATGCAAAAATAGATACAAAACAGGCCTCTGGGGGTATCTCCAGCTAATTTTCATGAATTAATTTCCCAGGATTGATGTTTATGCACCAGTCTCTTTATCACATAATCAAATCAGTGGAGTTGAAGTGGTCTAACTCCTTATTTTGCAGCTTGATTAAGCAGGTGATGAAATATTTGAATATAATTTGGATAGTTAACAGCTCACAGCATTCACAATAATCCAAGGTGGATGGATGACATTACCGACCGATGTCTCATTGTTTTCTTGTTTTCTTTCCAGTAGTTGATGTCCCACATGTTATTTTTATGTTGGAGATAAAACAGTTCATATAAATACACGAGTGGAGAGGTATGAAAGGCTTTAATATTGATGATGTTGTTTTAAACCACATTTAGACCAACTAGGCAGGCAGCCACCGAGACAGACTAGATTGCCATTGGTTAAGAGAGGATTTGGGATGACAAGGTGTCTGATACCCACTGCCAATCCCGCTGCTGTGGTGAATGCAGCCATTCCTCTGCTGGGGTTACCTCTGTTCATCTGGTGGCTATTTGGCTTCCGGCCTCTATCTAAACATCTCTCTCTACTTCCCTTCCCTCTTTGTCTCCACTTTCAAAATAAAAGGGGAGAGGCTTAGAAAATAAACAACCAGAAATGAAAGAAGATAAATAAAAGTAACAACTACAAAGACCAAGATAGTCGCTGTGACTAGCACCACATCCGGTGCCATGTGAGGAAGACAACAGGTTAACTTACACAGCTCTCATATGAGAGGAAACTTCATGTTTTTAAAGAGAGACTAACTTTTCCTCTGATTTAATTTTTGCAACACATTTCTAACATAGGGACTAGTACAGGACACTCTAAGTATCATAACGAACAATATTCACACATTAGGTTGCCCCAAAAAAGGCAGAAACAGAGTTCAAGTTGCTGACAATTTGGTGAATATTATTTTGCATGAGACTAAGGTGACTTGGTCTTATATGTAATCTTCTAGACACCTAATTTATTCCAATGATGAGAACTTAGATTATGTGGAGGCTTGGATAGGTAGAACACCCTTAAAATTATTTTTCTCAACTGTGTTTTTCATATGTAAGATCTGTTTTGTTTATGGCCAGAGAGAATTCCTGATTCCAAACTATTGCTACATGTCTGCAAGTGAATGATGAGCCAGGTGAGTGAGCCACTCCACTCTGCCTGTCTCCTTACCCTAAAATGACACTTTGAGTGGTCAGAGCTATAACTGCAGTTCTTACTTTACACCAGAAAATCCAGAAAATTGTGTTGTTGAAGACAAAATAAAGCATAATAAAAGGTAATGGAAAAAGTGGTCTAAATCCGAGAAAAACTGACTTCTCAAGAAGAAACACATCTAGCATGTACTTGAAGTTTTAAATGTGCATATGGTGAAGCAGAGTTTACCTCACTGAGATCATTACAGGTGTGGGCATGGCACAATTGGCAACACCAGTCTTAATGATGGCTGCATGTCTGTCCATGTGTCCATGAAAATAAATGTCTTCTTCTATTGCCTACTCCTCCAGGAAAATGATCCAGATATTCCTTTTCTCCACTCCCAGCAGTTAGGTGGAAGCACCTGTCCTGGGCCCAGCCAATCAGATGTCCACATCTAGGACCATGAACATGGAGGGAGTAATGTGAAGACACAGAAGCAGAGATTACTGGCAGAGACATGAGTGCCAGAAAGTGTCCAGAAACACCAACTGCCATCCTCCCTGCCTTGTTCCTGTGGAGTGGCATAGGGGTGTGCTGTGTTGCTAGCTGTGAAATTCCCAGCCTAGTTTTCATTGCAATTTTTCTGTAAGCTAGTCAATATTCTTCTAATGACATCTTGTCTGCTAAAATTAGTAAGGACTCAAAAAACAAAAAAACAAAAAAACAAAAAAACAAAACTGAGAATGGGTTTGGGTTGTTTGAAACTGAGATGCCGGATTGGTAGGTTGATGTGGAAATACTGGTGAAAGAATAATGTTTATAAGGAGATTAGAAATTAACTCTAATTCCCAGTTCCATGGGTGGGAAAACTGAGGCCCAGAAATGCTACCCAGAGTCACTCAGTTAGCTAGAGATGGGACTTCAAAACCTATTACTGGCTCTTAATTTGAAGCCCTTTTCACTATACCAATCAGTGAAATGAGGAAAGAACCCTAGAAATTGTAATGTTTGTTAAGGGACCTGCATCCATGCTTTCTATGCCTGCTTTTACCCTAGGGAAAAGTGAGGTCTTTCATTTTGTGCAGAAAAAACAAAACAAAACAAAACACTGCACATGAAGGTTTGTACACAGCCATGCCACTCTGTTTGGGAATTGTTCTGATTTATAGCAGCAGGGCATGTTACAAGCTACTGTGCCGTGAGGAATACTTGCTGAGGGCAACAAGAAAACTAGTGATTATTACAGCAACTTTACATCAATGTGCATAAAAGGCCCTGAAACATAAAGAAATGTGGTAAGATTCCTTTTACTCAACACAACAGATATGCACAGGCCTACTACATGCAAAGCACACAGCAAGGTGTTCTATTTCATAAATGTACCAAGCTGGGTGAGACATAGAATCAAGCCTTAAAAGGCTTATAATTCACCGAGGAGGACAGTTGTCATAAGCTTGACCCATGCAATGTGTTTGGCAGAAGTGGAGAAGACGCTGTAGGAACTGAGAGTAATGTAGTGAGTAATTCAAGCCATTGAAGGATCAGGAAGAGAGACAGGTTCTCACTGGGGAAATGACCTCTGACTGCAATCTGAAGAAAAACAAATGGCAAGAGAGTGGTCAGCAAGAGAATAGTCAGCACTTTTTTGTGATGTTGCTGACAAAAGATATGACCATGCATAGGAAAAGAAGAAAGAAAAATACTTTGAGATTGAGATCCAACTTTCCTAGTTTAGCATCCGGGCTCTTCATAAATGTTCCTCTGTTCTGTTTCATTTCTCAGCCCTCATCAGCTTGTAGCCTGAATCACTCTTATGCCTCCTTGAAAACACTCAGATCTCTCACAGCACACTCTGATCCCTCACAGCTCTGGACATTTGTACATGCTGTTGTTTCTGCCTCCCAGAAGGCTTTCTCTTGCTCTTTACCTAGATAACTCCTCTTCATCTTTCCAGACAGTGCCTACATGCCACCTCCTTCTAGAAGGCTTCCACGACCTCTTCTCAGTTTCAGCAGCTTGTGACTAATTCAAACTAGTAATTATCATACTGGGCAGTGATGGTCTATTTAGTTCTTTCTCTCTTACTAGGTGTGAGCTTCTTGAAGCAGGTACTGTCTCACATTCCAAAGACATGACATAAAAGTAGAAAGAAGCTCAAAAAATGTTTGTCAATTGATTAAATGAAAAAATGAAACTGGAGAAAACGCGGATGTAGATTAGACACAACTCAGCAACTGATTGGATATTGGAGCTGAGAAAAGAACAAGCTGAGATGACCATTATTTCTCACCTGCCTGGAAAGATGGTAATGCCATTAACAGTCGCGGGATCACAGTACAAGGCACAGATTTGGGAAATGATGTATTCAGTTTTGTATTACTGAATCTGAGATTCCTATTGAATGCCACAGAAGATATCTTGCATATGGTTGAAAATTCTGTGTGAGAGTTCAGGCGAGGGTGTGAAGCAGAACTTAGAGATTCAGGAGTTACCCAACTGCACCCATGGGAACACAGTGCTCACAGAGGGAAGGAGAAGAAAGCAAGAGCGCTAAAGGCAGACGCCTGGGGGAACACAGCATTTCGGAGGTAATGCTAGAAAGCTACCGACTATATGCAAGAATTCATAAACTTGTTTGAGTAACACATCCACCCTTAAACCGGAGTTCATGAGACATGCACAAGTAGAGAAGCATTGCTTTACTTATAAAAAGGGGGGCATTGAGATTAGTGCACAACAGAATACAGCAGTTAAAGATGAGTGGGGGAAATACTTCTAACATCACCTTTAAAACTGCAGCTATTTGGGTTTTTTTCTTATTGAATCTATAGAACATATAAAGATCTAGGTAATGCCTCTTAAAATCCTGAAAATTATGTTCAGGTAGTGCAGTTATACATCTGTGTATATGAACATGACTCATATAGATTAAATATATAATGTAAAACCTCTCAGTAGTTTAATTAAAATATCTCCTCTAATGGAAATAAATGTTACTTTATGAACATTTTGCTTTCAGAAGGGTAAATGCAATGCTTTATATAATTTTAGTTGACTTTTAAATGAATTTCACAAGCTTTTAATACCACTTTGGTTAGAAGGAAACTTTTGTTTATGTGAGACAAAGATGCTACCAAAATGGCTAATATGTACCATTTCTGAGAAATAATTATAAATCTTTTACTTTAAATATTAAGATCTATCTGTTCACTTTTTATCAGATCAACTATGAAGCAAATTAAAGCAAAAAACAAGAAATTTAAACTATCATACAGATTTTTGCTACTTTTATTTTTTGTAAAGACTCAATCTGTCCTCTGGAGAAATCATCTTGTTAATAAAGCATAGTTTGAATGACTGACAAAGTAACGTTTGTGATCATCTTAAAGGCATATTGGTCCAATGTCAGTCCTAGTATTGATATTTACTCCCTGAATATATTGTTGTTACATTAGGAAAAATTAAGTTAATGGAGTCATTCCAGCTTTGTACGCTTTCTATTGACTCTGTGATTTTTTTTTCTTTTTCAGATTTGAGTTCCTACAAATAATAGTTATCTTGCTTTTGTACTTTGATTACAGTAGTTAATTCAGAGAAATCTGTTCACGGTCATTCAACATTCAATCAATAAACATGCTGGCACAAGGCCATGGCTGGGATGCTTTGTGAGATACTCGAATTTCCATATACTGAAACTGCTAAGAGTAAATAACATGTAGTCTTTTGGTTTTGAATGTAAACAGTTATTGTCTGAAAATTAATAGTAGCAGATTATTTAAAGTTGAAATTTATAAAATGACAGATGAGCCATGTCAAATATAACATAGTAGCAATAAAATAAAACTGGTAGAGCTACCATAAACCAGAAGAAATTCCTCATGGCTAACTATGGACTGACTACTTGAGTGTAGTTTATTTACAAAAATTTTTATATTCCAAGCTGTTCTTTCCTAAAGTAGACTGAATAGCAATAAATCTTAATATCTTAATTCTTTTTTGTACGTTCGTTATGTATATGCCAGAGAAAAGGTTGATCATTTTAATGGTAGCCTAAGGCAAGTATAATGACAGAGACAAATTAATTTTTTTAGAGTGATATTACAAATTATCTTGAGATTACCCACTGCTATAGATTATATATAACTTCACTCCACTGACTCAGATAGTTCAGTGCTAGCTCTAATTTGTAAATTTTCTTAATTTACAATATATCACACAATTCCGTTGTGTGATAATTTAGATTGATCTTGGTCAGGCAAACAGACGAGGTTGACTGTTAAAACTCTTGATGCTTTATAGACCTAGGGATAATGTTACATTGTCAAGGGTTGAAGAGAGAGGTGTGTTAGCCCCTGTGTAAATGAAATGCTCACTGCCTTGTGCAGAGAAAGAGATTTGGGCTGGTGATGAAGGTCTCACCATATTTGGCACTCCTGTCCTCCTGTTCTGTGTCCTCTCCCAGTATTAAGAAACTGTCATCAATCCATTTCCCTACCCAAGTAGAATGGAACAAGACATGCATGCAGCAACAGGAGTAGAACCTGCCCTGCCTATGGATGAAGTCTTTTTCACAAAAACTTCTGGCCACACTCAACCTACTGTATCCAGTGCTACCTGGCATTTGAAACTACAGTTCCAAATTTTCCTTTTCCTTCAAGTGATTTTTAATTTTCCAGTTTGCTTTTCTACATTTCCTTAAAGCCAAAAAGACAACTTCTTCATTATCTTAAAAAAATTTTCATTAAGGATTGGAGGGGAGAGGGATGTCTCAACCCAAACTAATCCATCAGTCAAATAGAGAATATTGTCTCTAATCATAAAAAAAATCCTGATAGTTCAGCATCAATAGTGCAGCATCCATGCTCCTGGAGCACCATAACATACAGACAGTTCAAGAAACAGGAGTGGAGTGAGCATTAGTCACAGAGCACAAGAGCACAAGCTTTGGAGTCAGAAAACCAGGTTAGGATCCAGAAAATTAACAGTTGCATCATCTTTGGGAAGTAACTTCACTTCTTTCATTCTTCCTTCTCTCATTGTCCAATGGGAATAATAATATCAACTCTGCAAGACTGCCACAAGAATTAAATTTGTATAATTTGCAAAGCACTAGCCCAGTGCTCTGCTGCATGCTAACTGCTATGGTAGCCCCATAGAAAGCCAGGTACAGATTAAGCCTGATGTACTACACAACAATAATAACAAGAAGTAAGATGTTGAAAATAGCTGCATTATATCATATCCCATTGTTAACAGTTAATGGTGCTGAAGTAGGAGTTATGCCCTTGAGAAAAATTGTATTTGGTTAGCTGGTGATACTAGTTTATGATGGTTTATCATAAGTATAAAATGATCGCAAAATTTTGTCCCAACCAATTTTCTTCTTAGAAAATCTATCTATAATAGCAATAAAATGTGGTTGCTGTTATGTTTCTTTTTTTTTTTACACAAAGCTGGGCTTTGAAGGAACTTTTCTATGTACTAAGATGAGCTCAATAAAAATAAAATCCTTTGGATTAAGGTAACATCCCTATGAGACCTTTGCCTCTGGTAGAGGCAGTTACAGTAATGAACAAAAGAAGAATGGAAGACTTCCATTGTTGCTTTAAATTACATGTGTGACAGATCGCAAAGAAATTGCTTTTAGTTAAATGAGCAATATTTTCTTGGTTTTCTCCCAGCTCTTCAGTAGCAGTTGAAAGGTCCATTGGAAGTATGAATTTTCCTAGCAAAATAACACTGCATTATAAACGTTGCCAGTTTCTGATCACTGACTCATTCCTTAAGCCCTGCTGGCTTCTGTTTTCACTATGTGACAGAACTGCATTCTTAAAAGTCACCAACACCTTCCATGGCTTGTCTTTAGTCTCCATCTCCCTCTGTAATCTTTAACCCTGCTGATCACTACCTGCTAAAAAGTCTTCTCTGCAAAAGGTAAGTAGCTATGCTACTTACCTTCCCAGGACTCTGAGCACATTATACAATTTTGCTGATTTATAATTATCCCCGTTTCCTGAATGTACCTATTTCTTGAGGTTTGTCTTCTCTATTTTTTTTGCTCTCTTAATATTCTTTCTCTTGGTAAACTCATCCACACTTTAGTTGGAACACCTACCACACTGCCAATAACCCTCAAATCCATATTTCCAGTCCTATCCTTTCTCCTGATCTCCAGACCTGATGCTCTTCTCAGTGGCTAGCTGGACAACCCCAATAGGGCCTCCCCCTCAGTACACAAACAAAATGCAGGTACCACACCAGTTCATATTCAGTTGCCTCAACTGAGTATCATGCCCTGGTGTCTCGATTTTGGAATCTCCCTATTGCCTGCTTCAACTGTAACCTTTCAGCCATAATTAGACTTCTGTCGTTGCTCCACCACCCTTGTTTCTAATTAGTTTACAGATTTTTTTCTTGCTTGAATCCATCCGCTCCTTCCATCCTCACTGCCCTTATCAAGGAACAGGTTCTGATTTCTTCTTCCCTGAATGAACACAGTAACCTCAATACAAAACTCTCCAATTTCAACCTTGTTTTTCCCCAACTGCTATACACACTGGTAGCAGATTAATTTTCTACAGTTTGGCTTCAATCAGATCATTCCCACGATTAACACACTTCAATCATTCTTCACTTTCTACTAATATAAAGAAAAGATGCATAGCCTGGAATTCAGGAACCATCACAATATTATGCCCACCTATCCACTCTTTCATTCTTCTTTCTTGATACTCCTCTACCACATACCCTGAACAAGTTCCTTACAAGGTCTTCAGGGTGAATTCTGTGCCCATCAAATCTTAAGAACTTCTTTGCTAAAATACAAACTGAAATGGTCACAGTGTAACTGGCATGGTTACTCTGTATTCATGACATTTTGCTCACTATTCCTGTTAAGTATTATTCCTCATCACCACCTCCACGTCCTCATTCTACCCATCTCTCAACATCCAGCAACATTTTCCATAAAGCTTTTTCAGAAAGCTTTTAAAAAATGACTCTCTTCTACCCCTACTTCTACTGATGTCTCTCTCATCAGCTTATTTATCGTTATTTATATGTGCTATCTTCCTGAGATGTCTATAAGGGCCTCAAAGGCAGAATTCATGTCTAATTCATCTTTTTTGTTTTTTAAAGAACTCAACATATTATCCATAGTAGGCACTCAATGAATACTTTATTCATAAACAAATAAAAGGTTATAAATAACGACATTCCCTTAGACAATACTTAGGAAGTTCAGGAAGAAACTTCAAAATGTGCATGCTGACAAAAAAGGACCTATGGAAAAAAAATTAATTTTGGCAATTAAATATATTTTATAACAAATTACTTTAACATTTAAATCTTAATTATTAGAAATATACTTTTAAAAGAATAAATTAAAATATTACAGTTTTGATGAAATAGCCAAAGCATGTGTACGTAAATAATTCTACTTATTACTTTATGTTAATAAGCTATCTGTGGCAGATTACATTTTTCAAAGAGGGTCAAAAAAATATATCCCTACTCACACACCTTTCTGTGATGTAATCTTTCCACCCACCCATCTCAACAGGTGGAGTCTATTTCTTCATCTGCTTGTATCTGGCTGGGGATGGGTTGGTGTGACTGCTTTGACCAATTCTGGGCATAATACTTAACTGGCCTGGCAGCTTTTGCTTTTTGGCCTCGTGGAAAAGAGCCATCATGTAAGAAGTGTGTCTATGAAATCATCATACTGCGAGAAGCCCAAGCCACACTGAGAGTCCCTGGAAGATGAAATGTCACGTGGAAATAGAGAGAGGGAAAGGTGAAAGAACACTGTGGTACCAAACATCTGAGTGAAGAAGCCATGTTGGAAGTAGATCCTCTATCCTGAGCCACTCCAACTTATGCCATGTGCATCAGACACAAACCGCCCAGCTGAGCCCTTCTGAAATTCCTGATTTGTAAAATTGTCAGCAAAATAAAAGCGCTGTTTTATACCACTAAGTTTAGTGTAGCTTGTTACACAGAAATAGATCATGGAAACACTACTCATCACCAATTTGAACCTGTACAACTATGTTCACACAAAAATAAAAATGGTATGACTACAAAAGAGACAGCTATGAACAACAAACTGCTATGTTTGTGATTTAAATGTTCTAAACAAAACCAAATACTGGCCAATTTACTAATTCCTTTAGTTCTTTCCTTAGCAAAAAATTAATCAATATAAAAATGGATTAAATATATTTAATATTTTCCAAGTCAAGCCTCTGCCACAAAAGCATACTAAAGACTAAGTTATAAAGTAGGCTGAAAACTACCAAAGAAACATAGGCTAAAAAAAACAAAAAACTAGGACAAGTTTGCAAAAATATATTCTGGTAATGTCCATTATTAGTTTACATAAATTATGATGTATCCTAATACTGAAATTCTACATACCATTAAAAATGATGATGTAGTTATACTGACAATAAAGTATATTAAATGTAAGGAGCCAATTACAAAACTGTGAATAGTAAAAGCTTATGTGGGACTGTTTTTAAAAGGATATATATGTGTCCTTTCTCTCTGTCTCTCTCTCTGTATGTATGTATATACACATACACATAACGTGTATATATACACACACACATTTTTTTCTATCAAAAAGAGGTCTGAAAGGACGCACATAAACATTTCATTATCTTTAGGGGGTGGGATTACAGGTCATCTCTGTTTTCTTCTTAAGACTTTACACGGCAGTGATTCTCAAAGTGTGGTCCTGCAACCAACACAATCAACATCACCCGACAACTTGCTAGAAATGCCAATTTGTAAGTGCCATCCTGGGCCTACTGATCAGAAACCCTACGTGTGGAACCCCGCATTCTGTGGTTCAAATAGGCCTCCAAGGCAATACTGATGCATGCTAAAGCTTGCAAACAATGGCTTCACCATATTTTGCAGTTTTTAAAAAGGAAATATGGTATTTTCTCAGTTAAAAAAGTGAATGTGTTTCCTTTATAAAGATTTGTAATGGCAATTTTTTAAAAGAGCAAAGAAAAGATGATTAGAGTAGTATGCACGTTATTTTCCACCTATTTTCCATTTTTTTCATTCTATTCTCCATATGTTTTAGCTTCTATTAGATATTTTTAAACTCTTTATCTCTCTGTACTTAGTTCCCAGTTTGTAGATTGTCTTTTTACTTCTGTCTAATCTGCCTGTTTAAACTGTCCATTGAGTTTTAATTTCAAACTGCTATAGTTTTCATTTCTAAAGGTCAGCTTTGTTCTTTTTCAAGTCTACTTTATTTTCAGTTACCTCTTTTTACTGTAGGATGTATACCTTTTCTTTGATAATTGTAAATGCACTTTTTAGTTAGTATCTTTGAGATCATCCTCGAACCCCAAGTTTTCTGTATCCTAATTAATAGTTATGCTTGTCTTATCTGCTGCCCCTGTTTTATGATAGATGTTTTCATCATTTGGTTTGCAGTGTTTTATTTTAAACAGTTCTTCAGAGAATTGCTTTATCTGCACATGTCTCAAGAGAAGTTGTGGAAGTATTTCAGCATAGCAGATTTGTACTTATTTTTGCCAGGTAACAGGAATTTCTCTGGTCTAGGCCAGTTTGTACTCTAGTTTCTCGGTTTAGAACTTCAAGCACCATGCATGTATTGTAAATTCACATTATATATCTTTTTTTTGTGGGAGGCTTTTGTATTATTGTCATTCAAAGTCCTGAGACAAAAAAACTAGTTTTGTTGTACATAGGATAAAGTTTCCTTGTACCTTGGGTAAAGTTTGCTGGTTAGCCTTTCACTGAGGGGTCAGGACTTTCAGAGTCCAGGCCAGGCTTCTATTGTGGTACCCACTCACCCCCCAGCTCAGACAATGCCACAATTCCTGTTCTGTGATGCTGGGACCTGTATCCAGTTGGAGAATCTCCCAAACCATGACAGCTTCACATTTTGAGCTCATCGTTCTTAGCTTCATGTCTTCTTTTTGTGTCCTCCAGGTGAACATTTTTTTTTCCCTCAGGTTCATCTTTGTATTTTGTTTAGCATTTTTAAGACCTTATGCAAGGAGGAAATTTCACTTTAGTTCAGTCTGTCATACTGATGGAACCTCCACATTTCCTTTAACGTTGTTATATTGCTCTTGCAATTAGTTTTTTAAAAAGCCTTGCTTGTTGGAAGTCTCAGAGCAATCAGGCAAGAGAAAGAACTAAAGGGTATCCAGGCCTGGTGCGGTGGCTCACGCCTGTAATCCCTGCACTTTGGGAGGCTGAGGCGGGCGGATCACAAGGTCAGGAGATCGAGACCATCCTGGCTAACCCAGTGAAACCCCACCTCTACTAAAAATACAAAAAATTAGCCTGACATGGTGGCGGGCTCCTATAGTCCCAGCTACTCAGGAGGCTGAAGCAGGAGAATGGCGTCAACCCAGGAGGTGGAGCTTGCAGTGAGCCCAGATCGTGCCACTGCACTCCAGCCTGGGCGACAGAGCGAGACTCTGTCTTAAAAAAAAAAACAAAAAAAACAAAAAAAGGGCATCCAAATTGAAAAAGAGAGAGTCAGACTATTTCTATTTGCTGATCATATGATCGTATACCTAGAAAATCCTAAAGACTCCTCCAAAAGACTCCTCGATTTGATAAATAAATTTGGAAAAGTCTCAGGTTACAAAATTAATATACACAAATTGGGATCACTGTTATATACCAACAATGACCCAGCCGAGAATCAAATGAAGAACTCAATCCCTTTTATAATAGCTGCAAAAACAGACCAATAAATAAAAAACCAAGGAATATACTTTACCAAGAAGGTGAAAGATCTCTACAAGGAGAACTATACAATACTGCTAAAAGAAATAATAGACAACACAAACAAATGGAACTATATTTCATGCTCATGGATTGGAACAATCAATATGGTAAAAGTGACCGTACTGCCCAAAGCAATCTACAGATTGAATGCAATTCATATCAAAATACCAATATCATTTTTCACAGAATTAGAAAAAACAATCCCCAAGTTAATATGGAACCAAAAAGGAGCCCAAATAGCCATAACAATCCTAAACAAAAAGAATAAATCTGGAGGCATCACATTACCCAACTTCAAATTATACTACAAGGCTATAGTAACCTTGTAGTAGGTACTTGTATAAAAGTAGATGCACAGACCAATGGATCAGAATAGAGAACCCAGAAATAAAGCCAAATACACACATCAAACTGGTCCTTGACAAAGCATAGAAAAACATAAATTGGGGAAAGACACCCTATGCCATAAGTGGTGCTAAGAAAACTGGACAGTCACCTGTAGAAGAATGAAACAGGATCCCTATCTCTCATCATACATAAAAGTCAACTCAAGGTTGGACTAAAGACTTAGTCTAAGACCTGAGACAACAAAAATTCTAGAAGAAAACCCAGGAAAAACTCTCTGGACATTGGCCTAGGCAAAGAATTTATGACTAAGACATATAAAGGAGATAAAACAAAAACAAAAATTAATAAATGAAACCTAATTAAATAGCTTCTGCACAGCAAAAGAAATAATCATTAAACAGACAACCCACAGAATAAGAAAATATTTTCAAACTATGCATCTGATAAAGGACTAATATCCATAATCTACAAGAAACTCAAACAAATTAGCAAGAAAAAATAAAAAATCCTAGCCAAAAAGTGGGCAAATGACATGGACAGACATATCTCAAAAATAGATATACAAATGGCTGACAAATATGAAGGAATGCTCATCACTAATCATCAGGGAAATGAAAATTAAAACCACAATGAGATACCACCTTACCCAGCCAAAATTGCCATTATTAAAAAGTCAAAAAACAATAAATGTTGGCATAGATGTGGTAAAAGAGAATGTTTATACACTGATAGTGGGAATGTAAATTAGTACAATCTCTATGGAAAGCAGTATGAAGATTTCTCAAAAAAATTTAAAGTCGATTTACCATTCAATCCAGCAGTCCCATTACTGGGTATCTATTCGAAGGAAAAGAAGTCATTATATCAAAAAGACATCTGCATACAAATGTTTATCACAACACAACTTACAATTGCAAAGATATGGAACCAACCTAAATGCCCATTCAACACTGAGTGGATAAAGAAAATGTGGTGTGTATACACATACACACTCCCCCCAACATGCACACCATGGAATACTACTCAGCCATAAAAAAGAACAAAATGATGTCTTTTGCAGCAACTTGGAAGGAGCTGAAGGCCATTATTTGAAGTAAAGTAACTCAGTAACTCAGGAACAGAAAACCAAATACCATATGTTCTCACTCATAACTGAGAACTAAGCGATGGGTATGCAAAGGCATATAGAGTGGTATAATGTACATTGGAGACTCAGGAGGGGGAAAAAGTGGGAGGAGGATGAGGGATAAAAAAACTACATGTTAGGTACAATATACACTACTCGGGTGACAGGTACACTAAAATCTCAGACTTCGCAACTACATAATTCATTCATGTAATCAAAAGCCACTTGTACCCCTAAAGCTATTGAAATAAAAAAAAAAAAACTTTCGTTGGTAAAAATGCGCTCTACTAAATATAATATCTCAGATTCAAATCTACAGATTGTTAACTATAACAGTTGCATTTGATTTCATTGAAAATAATCTTTTATTAAAGAAAATAAGTTTCAAATTGTGCTGATTATTTATGATTTGTTATTTATTTTTGGTATAGATTATAGCTGTGGGGAAAAATAGCTCTTTCTACGAGGAATTACTACTCAGAGCAGTTTGAACCAGTGTGAAAACTGCTAGAAGCAGGAAATCAAAACATTGTTTATTCTCATGAAAGGCAGGAGATTCTATTAGGTACTGTTAGACCCAATGTGACTGCTAACTAGAAGAACACTAGTAATCACTTGATTAGTTGCAAAAAATCTTCAACAGTTTAGCAATGTGGTACGGTGGAACCAGCGCAGTTTAAGTAGAGGGCTAAGTGCAGTGCTTGTGAAAATGCAGTCCAAGCCATCTGCACATGAATCTCCCAGGGTGCTCCTTTGAATCTTCATTTTAAACAATTCTTCCTGGTGAGGCATCTCCATGTTCAAGTTTGAGATCAACTGGTTAAGTGTACAAAAGTAATCATTTTGGTAACAAAATACAAATCATATAACAAAGAACTGAAGTTCCATTTGAGACAAAGAATGAAAATTAAGTACATCTTATATGAGTTACAGGATATATACTAAATTGTCTACTTCTTAAGAAGGGCAGGGGTTTTGTGCGCTCTAATACTGAGTGATCTCCCAGCTATAAGAGAATACAACATAGGAAAATCACATCTGTCTCAATCACTCTGGTCTGAGACACCGTCATCTTATACCAAGACTATTTCATTAGTCCCCTAATTGGTTTCAGATGTCACAATGGAAAAGCGTTCTATGTCCTCCACATTTAAAATAGTGCCATCTAGTCTTTATAGCACTTTTCTCCAGGTGACACATTGCACAGTATAGACTTATTCATTTGTTCTCTATCTGTATTTAGTCACTAGGCTATGAAACTGAGAGCAGAACTTTGCTTTGTTAACTGCTGTATCCTGAGCGCCTAGAGGGACTGTCTTACACCTGTAAAGGCTCAACAAACACTTCCTGAATAAATAAGTAAAGGTGCTTAAGGAAAGCCTCTCCTCTTTCTGGATTATTAGAGAGGATGAAGCTTTCCTAAAGGGAACAGGAAAAAAATCCAGACACCAGAAAATGAGATGTCTTCTGAGTACAGGGCAAACCAAATCAGTGTCACGAGTTTGATGTGGGAAGAACCTCACACAAAGAGAAAGAAGGAATTTCAAAGCCCCTGGAACTCTTGCACTGAAATCAGTTTTGTTTTGTTTTTGTTGTTGTTCCTAATACAAAGTCAAGCTAGTCTTTCTGGAGTACTTGTGGTAGCAACAATGCAAGGGAGGCTCTAGAGACCCTCGCAAGTGGGAGGCCATGTGTTGGTGATGGATGCTTCCCTTCTTGGGGAACAGAGGGGACCTTCATCTTAATGAGTTGTTACGTTTCCCACTTGGAATGAGTATCCCAAATACAAGAGATTGCAGATACTACCATTTCTGATGACTTGGAAGAATGATAAAGTCGCAAAAAATAAAGCGATCTCCCCGTGAAAAAGAGTTGTGAAACTGTGGGATACATAAGATTAAGTCTTTTATTTCTTTTCCAATTAAAGTTTTGTCTTTGAAAAAAGAAAAAAAATCACATACAAGTGAATAGTTGGCTAAAAAAGAATAGAGTAGAATTTATTTTTCTGTGACGACTTATGATCTTAGAACAATTGGTTCCTGACAGGGATAGAGCACAATCTTAAGGAGATGAGGAAGAAAGTGTTTGGCATCTGTGCCCACTGGATGAAGATGTTGTAAACCCAGATGAAATCAGATGCAAAAAAAGAACAATATACATGATACAGAAAAAGAACTCTAATAGAGTCCAGTAAGTCTCAGGGGAAAATTAAGGAAAAGAAAAAGTAATATTTAGGTCCTTAATTGCCTTTGAGACACAGTCTAAGTTCTGACACAAAGGAGTAAATGTGATTTCTTGGCAATTATTAAGGCTTTCTGAGAAGGTACTCAGGTCTGAAGATGCAATTGACTGAGGCATAGTGAAACAGAGGGCGAGAAAGAGAAAGAGGAGGAGGAGAGAGAGAGCAAATTTGGTGGTTCCTCAAAAAGTTAAACACAGAATTTACATATGATAGAGCAATTTCACTCCTAGGTCTATATCAAGAATTGAAAACAGACTGAAACAAATACTTGAACCTGCATGTTCATAGTAGCACTGTTTACAATAGTTAAAAGTGAGTGGATGGGTGGGTAACTGAAATGTGATATATATCTATATATCTGCAAAAGATTATTCATCTATAAAAAGAAATGAAATACTGATAAATGAACATGGATAAACCTTGAAAGCATTGTGTCAAGTGAAAGAAGCTCGGCACAAAAGGTCATATATTGTATGATTCCATTTATATGAAATATCCATAATAGGTAAATCCACAGAGGTAGAATGCACATTGGTCATTGCCAGCGGCTGTGAGGACAGGGAAATGGGGAGTAATTTGTTAATAGATAAGAGGTTTCCCTTGGGGTAATGAAAACATTTTGGAAGTAGATAGAGATAGTGGTTGTATCGCATCATAAAAATGTTCGATGACACAGAATTGTTCACTTTTTATTTGTTCATTTGTTTATTGAGACAGGGTCTTGCTCTGTTACCCAGGCTGTAGTACAGTGGCACAACTGTGACTCACTGCAGTCTCAACCTTCTGGGTTCAAGCAGTTCCCCCACCTTAGCCTCCCAAGTGGCTGGGATCATAAGTGAATGCCACTACCCCCAGCTAATTTTTAAATTTTTTTGTAGAGACAGGGTCTTGCCATGTTTCCCAGGCTAGTCTCAGACTCCTGGGCTCAAGTAATCCTCCCACCTCAGTCTCCCAAAGTGCTGGGATTACAGGCATGTAATCCACTGTGCCCAGACAGAAATGTTCACTTAAAGTGGATAATTTTATGTTATTTGAATTTCCCCTCAATAATGAAAATAATATAGATAGTCTCAAAGGCTAAAAAAATTAATTAAATTTTTGAAAAGATAGAAGCGGGAGGGCAGGAAAGAGAGTAGAGGAGGGAGCGGCAGTCCCTGATAGAAAAGGTTTTGTTTCTAGAACAGCCCAAACCTCAGGGAAGCAGCATAATGTAGGGTGCTTCCTGAGACTAACAGTGTAGAGAGACACCAAAGCAACAGAATTGTGAAAAGAAGACTCAGACAGCCTAGTCCGACAGATCATTAAGAATGATAGTCTCCAATTAAGGAGGCAGAGCACAGAGACAAAAGATGAATGACAGATTCCACAGATGACATATGCTGTGGGAACTGCACAGGTTAATAAACTGAAGTCTTTGTCTCCAAAAGCTAACACTCTAATATAGCTGTGACTTCAGAGGAAGGCCTTTTGCCATGATAGAGGTAAATGTACATGTCAGGATCATTCAGAAGAAAGAGAAACCACTTTTCAAAAGTAGAAACAGTAAAAGCTCTATAAACATTTGCACCATCTCTTACTGAGTGATTGCAGAGGGGGGTGAATGAGAAGAGGGAAAAGCACATGAAGACACAAGGCATGTCACATGCATGAAGGGTTCCATAAGCAGTAAGGGTGGCAAGGAGGACTCTGTCCAGACTGCCACCTGAATGCCAGGCTAACAAATCTGGACTATATTTATCAGCTAATGGGGAACCATGGAGGTTTCTAAGTAGTGAGTGACATGAGCTTTGCTTTGGGAAAATTATTCTGGCAGGTATGTGTAAGAAGAAATATGGACTACCAGCAGGGAGAGCAGTTAGAAATAGAGTCTAGTATTCCAGGCAAGAGGGAATAAGTATCATAAGTATCTGCATTGAGACATTCCTTTTTTTTTTTGAGACAGAGTCTCACTTTGTCACCCAGGCTGGAATGTAATGGTACGATTTCGGCCCACCACAATCTCTGCCTCCCAGGTTCAAGCGATTCTCCTGCCTCAGCCTCCTGAGTAGCTGGGATTACAGGCATCTGCCACCATGCCTGGCTAATTTTTGTATTTTTAGTAGACACAGGTTTCACCATGTTGGCCAGGCTGGTCTCAAACTCCTGACCTCAGGTGATCCGCAAACCTCAGCCTCCCAAAGTGCTGGGGTTACAGGCATGAGCCACTGTACCCAGCCTTGCATTGAGACATTTCTGTGGTATGAGGGAAAAGGGACAGATAAAACGTCTATCAGAAAGCTGATTGGAAGTAGAAGACAAAGAGAATAAGAATTTGATCGGGGGGACAGGATGGGTAATTGTGTCATTAGTTAAAAAAAGTAGGACAGACATGAGTTCCATTTGACATGTATTGTGCTTGAAATGTGCAGGAAGATCCACGTGGAGGGCTCAATAAACAGCAATAAAACCTGAGGAAAGAGATGAGAAGTGAAGGAGACATCCTTAGGTATGAGGGTTGAAATTCAATTCAAGTTTGTTATGCAGATGGTCTGTAAGCACTTGGGGAAATGGAGAGAAATCAACCAGAAGCAAACCTGATTTTGCTGCCAACTAGTTATGCCAAATTAACCTCAATTCCTTTGTGATGAGGTACCTAGACTCACAATCAGGGAAGTGTTTTAGACATGGCATATCTTGAATTCAGCTGAACATGTGACAGTATCTCATGATATCCTTATGACTACAATGGAAGCATGCTGGGTACAAAAACAGATATAGATGGATTCAGAGTGAATTGAGTAATCATAGCTGAAGCACATTGATTACTACAGCAGTGCTGACCTGAACACAAACACAGGAGAACCTAAAAAATATTAACTTTATACTCAAATGTTTATACCCTTAAAAAGAATGGCTTATTTACCTCACTGAGTAGATGAAGGAATCTCCAACAGAATCACAACAAATTATTTTGTTGGTTTAAAGTGTTATTCATGGTTTGGAATTTTAACTAACAGTGACCACAGAAAGAATTCTTGGCTTGTCATGGTGGCACATGCCTGTTATCCCAGCACTTTGGGAGGCTGAGGTGGGAGGACTGCTTGAGCCAGGAGTTTGAGACCAGCCTGCACAACATAGTGAGATCCTGTCTCTACAGAAAAATTAGTTGGGCATGGTGGTACGTGCTGTAGTCCCAGTTATTTGGGAGGCTGATTTGGGAGGAGCACTTGAGCCCAGAAGTTCAAGGCAGTAGTGAGCTGTGATCATGCCACTGCACCTCAGCCTTGGCAACAGAGTGAGACCCTGGCTCTAAGAAATAAAAATAAAAAAAGAATTCTTAAGAAATTTTCTCAAAATAATAAGCTAGAATTACTTGTGCACATTTTTTGGAAGGAAATGGCTAAAGATGGCATGTTGTCTTTGTGTAATGAATACATGTAAGATTTGCTATTTAATAATTTGGGAGACTTAAATATTTTATTGCTAAAATACTATGGTTAAATATACCTGTCACTAAATGTTAATATCTGTCAAAATATTCATTATAAAAAATTGTCTTTTGACATTTTAAGGTATCATCGATTTCCATTTGAAGAATTTATCATTAAAATTTCATGGTCAGGCAACAGGGCTTGGGAATTAAATAAAGTAGAAGATGCCACAGACTGAGTTTCTACCCAAACTCTCCACCACAGTCACTGGCTATGTACTAGCAGAAAGAGTCAATATGGAATTGTATAATACACTGAAATAACAGTGTTTGAGAAGTGCCTAAGATAATGTGTTCTCTGAAAAGAGAAATCAATCGTGTATAACTGTTACCTACTGGAATAAATAGGCTTAGTCATTATTCAGATCTTAATGATATCTCAACATACAATGTAATTTAATATTATCCCTTACTAATAATACTTAAGTAGTTGCCCCTGAATATATGAGTCTTATTATTTCATTGTAATTCAACCAGTAGCATCCAGAATTGTAAAAGGACAGATGGATGGATGCATGGTGCTAAGAGGGAATATCCTCCCCTCTACCCACCCCTGCCTTCCTCTTTCATCCTTTGTAGAATTCAGAAGTGATGGCTGGAGCTCAGCAGCAGCCATAGAAACTGGCATATAAACTTTAGAAGCCTTTAAGACTAAAAGTTCATGCTCCAAGGATGGCAGGGCTGGAAGACAGGAGGAGCTCTGTGCCTCTTAAGAGTGGGAGAAAGCCAAATGGATTTTGTTACATGCAGTTAAATTTAGCCCAAACCAATACACACTATGTGTCCAGTACTCACCTTCTCATCTTTCCACCACATCATTTGAGTCATCATTTGCAAGTCTTTCAAAAGTTTTCATAAATATCAAAGTACAGAAAGACATCAACACATGCCTTGATAGTCTATGGCCTTGTGTCCATCTGGATGCTTTAAGAAATATTTTGAATGCTTATTTTTTAAGTAAATGCTAATGATATGGTAATTGTTTTGATAGATTTCCAATGAAGGGTGAGGTGCTTTGACAGCTGTCAGCGGAGTGTCAAACAAACCGTGGCAGTGAAAGGTAAGGAGTTTTAAAAGCCTTTATTCTTGGGGGCCTTAATTTCATCTGATACTAAGCAGCTAAAACTTAGTATCAGCAGCTAAGCAGCTAAAACATCCACTGAGGAAAAGTGTTATTCTTCCCCATAACTCCTCTACCTATTCTTTCTTCCCTGCCTCAGATTTCCCAAGCTTCTCTCAGTTGTGCTCAGAGATGGCCCCAGTTTAAAAATAATGCTGCCCTAGACTATGTGACAGCCTCAACTGAATCTCTTAAGTACCTATCCTTTCTAATATCTCATTTAATGGCACCCAGAACATTAAGTCACATATTAGGACAAACAGTCTGTGATGCCTAGTAAGTTACTGGGCTTGCTCAGTGTGGTTGAAGGAATTCTGAGATGGCCTCTATGATTTCTACCCACTGAATATAGCTCCCCTCTCCTTGAGTACAGGTAGAACCTGGGACTTGACTCTAACCAACAGAAAATAGAAATGGTGAAGGAGGCTGGGAGCAGCGGCTTATGCCTGTAATCCCAGCACTTTGGGAGGCTAAGGTGGGTGGATCATCTGAGGTCAGGAGTTTCAGACCAGCCTGGCCAACATGCAGAAACCCCGTCTCTACTAAAAATACAAAAATTAGCTGGGCATGGTGGTGTGTACCTGTAATCCCAGCTGGGGAGGCTGAGGCAGGAGAATCACCTGAACCCAGGAGGCAGAGGTTGCAGTGAGCTGAGATTGCACCACTGCACTTCAGTCTGGGTGACAGAGCGAGACTCCATCTCAAACAAAACAAAACAAAAAAGGGTGAAAGAATATCCCTCCCATGATCATATTGTTACATTATGTGAGTCTGTCGTAACAGACTGAGTGTGAAGGCCTTGAAGAATTAAAAAAAACATGTTATAAGCAGCCTACAGAAAGCATCAAATGGTAAAGACCTAAAGGCAGTCTCTAAGTCCCCAGACTGTAAAAAGTCAGGGCCCTCTCTTATACAGCCCATAGCCCCAAAGAAATGAATTCTGCCAATAACCTAAATGAGCTTGGAAATGGATTCTTCCCCAGTCAAGCCTCCAGGTAACAACACAGCCCAGTTGACACTTTGATTATAGCCTTGTGAGACATTGAGCAGAGGACCCAACTAAGTCAGCCATGATTCCTGACCCACAGAATCGTGAGATAGTAAATATGGCTTGTTTCAAGCCACTACATTTGTGTTAATTTGTGAGGCATCACAAAAAAACTAACACACCCGTAAGCCTCCCTTGCTTTCAGCTGATCTGGGACCCAATGCCCCAGCACTGGTTTTTTCACTTAATTGAAGCCATTCTGAATCTCAGAAGCTCTAGTCCACAGCAGTGAAGCTTCAGCTTTGGTCATTTTTCTTTCAAAGCACCACTACTTGCCACCATCCCAAACCCCCATACACTGCCTTGTAGATTTTACCTTGCTTTGGTGAATCTCATTTTTCCAAATATTCAGGCCGTAACTACTGCAATCCCCATAGTCCTCACACAGATTGGCACAAATACTGTTTGACCAGTAGTCAGATATTACCCATAGCCAGGTCTCCCGGTCAATAACCACCTGCCAGCCTGGATTCCCCAAAATATTTCCCCAAACACTCTGGTATCTCCAGTACTTTGCATCACTACCTCTCACCTTATCAGAAACTCTCCAGTGTTCATGGGTTTACCTGAACTCTAACTTGAGGTTAGCATCTGTTCGATATTGGACTTTCTTACCTGGTCATTTCCCTCAATTTTGCCTTTCTCATACATTTCAAAACCAAAACAGAACTCCACCCATTAATTATAAGAAATAAAAAGAAATTCAGTATTAAATGCTTATTAATGTGGCCATGATACTAGTATTAGTATGTACTGATATAGTATGTATAATTTAATTTTGCATGTGTTCAATTTTGGGGAAACTGGAATGCACTGTAACATCAATGAATATTTGCAGTACATTTATATCCATTTTATAGATTTTGCAACAGCTTTTTCAAAAAAGATGTAAATTATTTTTTAACAGACCCAAATTATTATGAAGGGTTACAGTTAAGGAATCTGTTTTGTTTTATGACATGTTGTACACATATTTTACACATATCACACTTCTGTTATATATGAGGCAATCTTGAATAGGCCATTTTGAAATGACCATTTATTACAAAATTCATATAGAAAAATTATTATTCACCCTAACCTATCATAGTGTAGGTTTTAGAAATGAACTGCAGTGAAAATGGAATATTTACTATATCATATATAATGCAGTATATATTATAGCATTTACTGCCCCTAATAGCAAGTTACTGTCACTTTTAGCAATAATAGCATCTACCAACTATTTAGTGCTTACTAAGTGTCAGGCATTATTTTAAATGCTTTACATACATTATCTCATTAAAGCTGGGGAAACATGACAAAATAATTTTTTTAAAATTTTGTTTTTTCAG
>NW_016806920.1:2117691-2128050 GCF_001698545.2 Rhinopithecus bieti | reverse complement strand
CATCTCCTGACCTCGTGATCCGCCCGTCTCGGCCTCCCAAAGTGCTGGGATTACAGGCTTGAGCCACCGCGCCCGGCTAGGTCTTTAATTTCTTTCAACAATGTTTTATAGTTCTCAGAGTGTATTGCATATATTTTGTTAAATTCATCTGTTAGTTTTTCAAGATTTTAATGCCATTGTAAATAATATGATTTAACATTTTCAATTTTCAATTGTTTATTGCTAGTATATAGAAACAAATTAATTTTTTTTACATATTGACCTTGTACTCTTCAACTTTACTAAACTTACATATTAGTTCTAGTAGTTTTTTAAATAAATTCCTTAACATTTTCTAAATGTACAATCATGTCTTTAAAACTTTTACTTTTCACTTCCTGATCTGTATGTCTCTCTCATTTCTGTTTCTTGTTGTACTGTACTGTCTAAAACCTTCAGTACAACACTGAATTAAAGTAATGAGATCTGATAGCTTTACCCTGTTTTCTGTTTCAGAAAGAAATCATTTATGATGCATTATAACCATGAAACCCTTTATAATTTATGAAAGCATCATGGTAAGTATAATGTTGCTGTGGGTTTTTATAGGTACTTTTTTCAGAATGAGGAAGTTCCCTTATATTCCCAGTTTTCTCAGAATTTTTATTATGAATAGATGTTGAGTGTTTTCAAATGTTTTTTCCGCATCAGTTGAAATTATCTTATGGTTTTGCCTTCTCATTATGTTAAGTTACACTGACTTTTGAAAGTTAAACACCCTTGCATTCCAGAGATAATTCCCATTTGGTAACAACATATTATCCTTTTTTTAATGTATTTTTGGAGTCAATCTGCTAATATTTTCATAAGGATCTTTGTGTCTACATTCACTGGAGTATTGTATGTAGTTTTTTTTTCTTGTATTGTTTTTGTCTAATTCGAAAGTCAAGCCAATTCTTGGCTTATCAAATGAGTTAGGGAGTTCTCCACAATTTCTACTTTATTTCCCTGCATACTAATCTCTCAGAGCTAATTCCTTTTACTTTTTCAAAACCTCAGTTTGTAGCTCATTCATATTTTAAAATAGATGAATATACAAAATCAGTTTGCCTTGTAGAAATAATGTCGTAGAAATATGAGCTATGAAAAGCAATGAGAACAAAGAAACTCACAATATCATTAGAAAAAGAATACTGTGTTCAGAAAACAAAACATTGATGTTTGCAAATAGCTCTCTGTGTGATGAAGAATATTGCTTATATAATGACTAGGTTTCAAAATAAAATGTGGAATATATTCAAAATCTTATGGAATTGTAATTATATAGAAAATAATAGTTTTCTAATTGCTATTAAGAGGGGAATTTTTATTTTTTTTTGAGGTGGAGTCTCGCTATATCGCCCAGCCTGGAGTGCAGTGGCGTGATCTCAGCTCACTGCAAGCTCCGCCTCCCAGGTTCATGCCATTCTCCTGCTCCAGCCTCCTGAGTAGCTGGGACTACAGGCACCCGCCATCACGCCCAGCTATATTTTTTTTTGTATTTTTAATAGAGATGGGGTTTCACCGTGTTAGCCAGGATGGTCTTGATCTCCTGACCTCATGATCTGCCCGCCTCGGCCTCCCAAAGTGCTGGCAAGAGGGGATTTTTAAGGCTTTAGGAGTTACTTACCAAATTCCTAATATTCTCAATTGATTTTATAGTTTCTAAGGAAAACTGTCAACATAACTATATTTGTTAACCATGTGCAGTGGGAAAAAATCGCCAATTTAATGTGTGAATAACAACCTCCAGACTGCTGAATAAGAAAAATTGAGCCTGTTACTTTAGGTTGAATAATTTCCCTTAGGAGTATTGCTCCTTAACATTTCCAAGTTTCTCTTACAATATTATCACACCTATTAAACAATGCAACTTTCCAAAGCATGGTGTAACTATAAGCTATTCTGAACAATATTTATAGTTCTCTTTTCTTAATTGCTGAGACTCTATCCTAACCATTTTGTTATGTGGTGAATTCTGCATCAGGGAGAAGCACTTCTGCGGCAGTGCTGTCTCCAACTGCCCTACCAGAAGTCAGGTGACAACAGTGACAATATGGAACATTAGACTGCATGGTAAGCTATTCATTAGACTGTTAACTTTGACCCAGTTTGTCAAGTGTTTGTTTTCTAAATGTCAATTTCTACTTATTTGGTTTTGCTAGACTAATAAGAAATTCCCTTTTCCAAAGAAAAGAGAAGAAAGTAAGACTATTAGGAAAAGTAAACTCAGAATTCTCTTGGGGGAAAAATTAAGTACTGGTGAGAATCATCTTAATTAACTAGTTGGGAGTTTAGTGAGACTCTTTCTTCATCCTGTTTGTCTAATGTTACCCCTCATTTTACACTTGGCTATTCACCCTCATCCCACAGCATATGACCAATCTAAGAAAACTTTCCAGCAAAGCATTTTCTCAGACCAGATGAAATCACCTCTTTTGAAAAGCAGTCAATTAATATTATATAATTGAATGATAAAAGTTAGTCATCGTTTTTATATATTATCAGCTCATTATTATTATTTCCACCAGAAATAATCATAGAGAACTAAAAGGAGATTAAACTGGAAGCTTACTATCAATGTCATAAGAGATTTAGTGATGGAGGAATTTATAGCTACTGACTAAGAAGAGAATTTAAAATGATCTATAAATGTCTTTCACCCATGCTGATCCATTACCAAAGATAATCAAGAGTTGGCTAAAACACCTCCGATACCTCATCAAACAGTTATATTAGAGGAAAGAGACTGATAGTTTCTAGTATACTAGAATGTTTTAAGTGAACAAACAGTAAACACATGATTATATCTCAGATCAAAAAACAAAGTGCAACTTTAAATTTCCTGCATGGCACTTTGCTTATTTACTATGAAACATATCTGCTTGTTGTGAACTGATTTGTCCAACCCCTAAGAGGTAGTCCCCCAGGTAATTAATTTTGCCAACGTTATAAAAGGTTATATAAAACGTCTTGAAATTAATCCAAAGGACGAAGCGGGTCAAAATATTTCATCTAGTAAGTTTTAACTTTTATGTCAGTGCAGTCATTTTTAAAAATAATTGCAACTTTTATTTTAGATTCAGGTGGTACATGTAAATGCTTCTTACACGGGTGTATTGCATAATGCTGAGGTTTGGGATATGAATGACCTGTCACCCAGCTAGTGTGCATAGTACCAAAAGTTAGTTTTCAACCTTTCTTCCCCCGTCCCTCTCCCCTTTCTATTAGTCCCCAGTGTCTACTGGTGCCATTTTTATGTCACTTATAAGTGAGAACAGGCAATATTTGGTTTTCTGTTCCCGTGTTAATTTGCTTAGGATAATGGCCTCCAGCTGCATCCATGTTGCTGCAAAGGACATGATTTTATTCTTTTTACGGCTGTGTAGTATTCCATGGTGTATGTGTACTACATTTTCTTTATCCTATGCACCATTGATGGGCACCTAGGTTGATTCCTTCTCTTTGCTATTGTGAATAGTGCTGTGATGAATTTACAAGTGCACGTGTCTTTTTGGTAGAATGATTTCTTTTCTTCTAGATATATACCCAGTAATAGGGATTACCGGGTCAAATAGTAGTTCTGTATTTTAGAGATGGGGTCTTACTCTGTCATTTAAGCTGGACTGCAGTGGTGCAATCCTGGCTCACTGCAGCTTTGAACCCCTGGACTCAAGGGATCCTTCTGCCTCAGCCTCCCAAGTAGCTGGGACTACAGGCATGTGCTGCCATGCCCAGCTAATTTCCATATTATGTTGTAGAGATGAGGTCTAGCCATCTTGCCAAGGCTGGTCTTGAACTCCTGGGCCCCAGCAATCCTTTCACCTTGGTTTCCCAAAGTGCTGGGATTACAGGCATGAGCTACTATGTCCAGCAGTAGTTCTAAGTTCTTTGAGAAATATCCAAACTGCTTTCCACAGTAGCTGAACTCATTTACATTACCACCAACAGTGTATAAGCATTGCCTTTACTCTGCAGCCTCACCAGCATATTGTGAATATTTTCTCTCATTCTGTAGGTTGCCTGTTTACTCTGTTGATAGTTTCTTTTGCTGTGCAGATGCTCTTTAGTTTAATTAGGTCCCATTCATCAATTTTTGTTTGTGTCGTAATTTTTTTGAAGACTTGGTCATAAATTCTTTCCCAAGGTTGATACCCAGAATGATGTTTCCTTGGCTTTCTTCTAGGATTTTTACAGTGTGAGGTGTTACATTTAAATTTTTAATCCATCTTGAGTGATTTTGTATATGGTGAAAGGTAAGGGCTCAGTTTCATTCTTTTGCATATGGTTAGCCAGTTATCCCAGCACCATTTATTGAATAGGGAGTCCTTTCCCCATTGCTTATTTTTGTTGGCTTTGTCAAAGATCGGATGGCTGTAAGTGTACAGTTTTATTTCTGGGTTCTCTATTCTGTTCCATTGGTCTACATGTCTGTTTTTGTACTAGTACCTTGCTCTTTTGGTTACTGTGGACTTATATTATTAGTCTGAAGTCAGGTAATGTGATGCCTCTAACTTTGTTCTTACAGCTTGGGATTGTTTTGACTTTTCGGGCTCTTTTTTCTGTTTCCATATGAATTTTAAAATAGTTTCTTCTGATTCTGTGAAAAATGATATTGGTAGTTTGATAGGAATAGCACTGAATCTGTAAATTGCTTTGGGCAGTAAGGTATTTTCAGGATATTAATTCTTCCAATCAATGAGCATGGGGTGTTTTTCCATTTGTTTGTGTCATCTCTCATTTCTTTTAGCAGTGTTTTATAGTTCTCCTTGTAGAGATATTCTATCACCTTGGTTAGGTGTATTTTTAGTTTTTTATTTTAGTTTTGTTTTGTTTTGCTGTGTGGCTATTGTAAATGGGATTGTGTTCTTGCTTGGGCTCTCAGCTTGAATATTACTGGTGTACAGAAATGTTACTGATTTTTGGACATTGATTTTGTACTCTGAAACTTTATGGAAGTCATTTATCAGTTCCAGGAGCCTTTAGGAATTTCTAGGTATACATCATATCATCAGTGAAAAGAGAAGTTTGACTTCTTCTTTTCCTATTTGGATGACTTCTATTTCTTTCTCTTGCCTGATGGCTCTAGCTAGGAATTCCAGTACCATGTTGAATAGGAGTAGTGAGAATGGGCATCCTTGTCTTGTTCCATTTCTCAAGGGGAATGAATGCCTCCAGTTTTTACTCATTCAGTGTGATTCTGACTGTGGGTCTGTCATAAGTGGCTCATATTATTTTGATGTATGTTCCTTTAATGTCTAGTTTCTTCAGGGTTTTCATCATGAAGAGATGTTGGATTTTATTGAAGGCTTTTTCCAAATCTATTGAGATGATCACATGGTTATTTTTAATTCTGTTGATGTGGTGAATCACATTTATTGACTTGTATATATTGAACCAAACTTGCATCCTAGGAATGAAGCCTACTTGATTGCAGTGAATTAACTTTTTGATACACTGTTGGATTTTGTTTGCTAGTATTTTGTTGAGGATTTTCCACCTTAACAAAACATAGATAAACACAGGTAATGAGTTTCTCAGGGATAACGGCCTGAAGTTTTCTTTTTTCATTGGGTCTTTGCCAGGTTTTGATATCAGGATGATGCTGGTTTCATAGAATGAGTTAGGGAAGAATCCCTCCTCCTCAACTTTTTAAAAATAGTTTCAGTACAGTTGTTACCAGGTCTTACTTGTATGACTGATAGAATTTGGCTGTGAATTCATCTGGTACAGAGCTTTGTTTGTTTGTTTGTTTGTTTAGACGGAGTCTTGCGCTGTCACTCAGGCTGGAGTGTAGCGGTGTAATCTTGGCTCACTGTAACCTCCACCTCCCAGGCTCAAGCGATTCTTCCGCCTCAGCCTCCCACATAGCTGGGATTACAGGTGCCTGCCACCACGCCTGGCTAATTTTTGTATTTTTAGTAGGGACAGGGTTTCACCATGTTGGTCAGGCTGGTCTTGAACTCAACCTTAAGTGATCCGCCCACCTCAGCCTCCCAAAGTGCTGGGATTACAGGTGTGAACCACTGCACCTGGCCTCTGGAGCTTTTTTCAATTGGCCAATTTTTTGTTACTGATTCAATTTTGGAACTTGATATTGGTCTGTTCAGGGTTTCAATTTCTTCCAGTTTTCAATTTTGGGAGGTTGTATGTTTCCAGGAATTTATATATTTCCTATAGATTTTCTAGTTTGTGTGCAAATAGGTGTCATATTTGTCTCTGAGGATGTTTTATGTTTCTGTGGGATGTGTTGCAATGGCACTTTTGTTGTTTCCGATTGTGCTATTTGGATCTTCTCTCTTTTCTTGTTAATTTAGCTAACAGTTAATTGCTCTTGTTTATCCTTTTAAAGAACCAACTTTTGGTTTTGTGAATTCTTTGGATTTTGGGGTTTCAATTGTGTTCACTTTCACTCTGATTTTAGTTATTTCTTTTCTTTTGCTAGCTTTGGGGTTAGTTTGTTCTTACTTTTCTAGTTCTGATTTTCTAGTTCCTATAGGTGTGATATCATTAATTTGAAATTATTTTTTACTTTTTGAGACAGGCATTTAGTGCTATAAACTTTCCTCTTAATATTGCTTTTGATACATCCCAGAGATTTTGGTATGTTGTGTCTGGTTTTCATTTATTAAGTAATATTTTGATTTCTGCCTTAATTTCATTCTTTCCCCAAAAGTCATTCAGGAGCAAACTGTTTAATTTCCATGTAATTTTGTCATTTTGGGAGATCTTGGTACTGATTTCTATTTGTATTCCACTATGGTCTAAGAGTGTGTTCATATGATTTCAGTTTTTTTGAATTTATTAAGACTTTTTTGGGGTCTACCTTTGGGCATGTTTGGGGTGTAGATGAGAAGAATGTGTAGTCTGTGATTGATGGGTTGAGTGCTCTGTAGATGTTTGTTAGGTCCAGTTGGTCAAGTGTCAAAAACTTAAGTCTAAGGTTTCTTGGTTAGTTTTCTAACCTAACCTCAATGATCTAATACCTGTCAATGGGGTGTTAAAGTCCCCCACTATTACTGAGTAGCTGTCTAAGTCTTTTCCTAAGTCTAGAAGTAGTTGTTTTATGAATCTGGGTGCTCCAATGTTAGGTGCTTATATATTTAGGATAGTGAAGTCTTCTTGCTGAAATGAACCCTTCATCATTATGTAATGCCCTTCTTTTTCCTTTTTTACTTTTGTTCATGTAAAGTCTGTTTTATCTGATATAAGAATAGTGACCCCTGCTCTTTTTTTGTTTTCCATTTGCACGACAGATCTTTTCCCAACCCTTTACTTCGAGGGTTGGGAAAAGATCTGTCGTGCAAATGGAATGACTATGGATATCGTTAGAGGTGAGATGGGTCTCTTGAAGAGAGGGGATGGATGGTCTTTTTTAAAAATTTTTTCTAATCAAACCTTGCAACTCTTTGCCTTTTTAGTGGGGTGCGTAAACTGTTTACATTCAAGGTTAATATTGATATGTGAGGTTTTGATCCTATCATGACGTTTGTTTGTTGGTTGCTTTGTAGTTTCTATCGTGTGGTTGCTTTATAGGGTCTGAGGGCTATGTATGTAAGTGTGTTTTTGTGGTAGCAGGTATCTTTCTTTTGTTTCCAAGTTTACAACCTGCTGAAGGATCTCTTGTAAGACTGGTGTAATAGTAACTAATTCCCTCAGCAGTTGCTTTTCTGGAAAAAAATTTATTTCTTCTTCACTTATGAAGCTTAGTTTGGCAGGATATGAAATTCTTGTTTGGAATTTCTTTTCTTTAAGAATGCTGAAAATAGCCAATTAATCTCTCCTGTCTTGTAAGATTTCTGCTGAGAAGTTTTCTGTTAGCCTGATGAGGTTCTCTTTGCATGTGATCTGATAGTCACTGCTTAATCCCAATATTTCTGGTAAAGAAAGGAATGGTCAACTCTGAAAAGAGTGAATGGTTGTTAGAAATATTAAGGATAAGGGATATATAATCTGCTGAAGGGTTTGACTAATTATGGACTTCCTACATGTGATTGAAAGTGAGAAGGGAAAAAAAAGTCAAAGCAATTCTCAGATTTCTAATATAAAATGATGGTGTTAGTCATTGAAACTGGAAACCTAAAAGAAGAAGTAAGCATTTAGAAATGTGGAATTACATTTCATGATAGATATCTGGAATGAAGAAATATCTGAATGCCATAAGAATATGAGGAATAAGATAATTAGAGGATTTGGGTAAGTCTATCTAGGAGACAACTTGGAATGAGGAAGAAGGTAGGGGATAGAGTATTACTGTCTGGCAACAACTAAGGGTTTATTTGAACAATCAAGAGCATCCAAGTAGATTACAAAGGCTCAGTTTAAAACACAACTCAAAGTGTAAGCACCCAAAGGGAAGGTACTTGTATTACTTGCCATTGTATATATCCATAGCATCTATTACTCTACTTGGAACACAGTATATGGCCATTTGTTAAATAAATGAACAAACAAACCAAGATAGTGATGTTATGAAAACCAAATGCAAGGGGAGTTTCAAGAAGAAGGAATCACTTATAGTGGCATTCACATGTCCTTGGATTATGCAATTAGAAAGTCATTAAAAACCTCATCATAAATGGCTGCTGTGGAGTTTTGTTGGTAGAATCCAGATTGAGATGGATAGAGGAGCAAATGGACAATGAAGCAGTGGAGATGTTGAAAACTGTTTTCACCTTCAAAAATACTGTCAAACAGCAGGAATTATTAATAGATAAAACTAGAGGAGGAAATATTATTGAGAACACTTTTTGTAAGTTAAGAGAGATGTAAGCAGGTTTATATGTAGGGAAAGAAGCCAACGGGAGGAAGAAATTAAAGCAGCAAAAAAGGGCATGACTGATAAGGTATGGTCCCTGGGACATGGAGGAGATGAGTTCTAAACCAGAAATGGAGGAATTAGTTTAGAACCAAAAATGGGACTTCTCTATCTATAGAGTGTTAAATCGGGACAGTGAAGGTAAACGAAGAGACGATGATAGCCCCCAGATTTATGATATAAGGTGGTGATCTCTCTCTCTTACATCTGTACAGAGGTAAGAATAAGAGGAAATATAGGCATGATTTCTGGTGTAAAAGAAGAAACTTTGAGAACACTTATTCTCAATGTATAGCAATGCTGCTATTTTTTTTAGAAGGGTTGGAAGTGAAGTAGGAATTCTGAAGACAGTGGTAGGTATTTGGAGCAAACCCTGGCACTAGATTATGGAGTTTAACAAGAATATGTGAAAAGAACTACTGCTATCCAAAGGAAGAGTACATAATAAATTTTAGTTGCTTGCACTAATCTACTCAATGGTTGGGTTTTCTTCGGTGGCATTCAGTGTTCTTAGTATAAAAACAAAAAAATAAATAGCAGATTTAATCTAAGGCTAGCTGTTGGCAGAGAAGTATGAGAGAATGGATAAAAAGCAGGGAGTTAAAAGCACTTGCAAGCTAGCCTGGGGGGAGGTTGGCAATAGTTTAAGTTGGTGGAGGTAACTGAAGTGCTTTAGCATTTGAACAGCAAGGGGAATCAGAGGGACCAAAGGAGTATGGGGCCCTCAAGGATAAGAGATCATGGTCTTGAATCATAAAAGGTGGATTTAGTTGGGTGTGGTTCCAAACTGTGGTGGGAGCTTCAGGTGCAGACAGAGGTTGGCTCAGGTGCTTACCTGAAATAGCCAGAAGCAGCAAGAACTAGAAGATACCTTTGAGCACTCAGGGCACAAATTAAAAATGCTAATATTTGTTTTGCACACTGGAATACACAAATGAGGCTGGCTAAAGCTGTAAATGACTAGATCAAGGGGTCCTACTGCTGGAATGACACAGTACTCCAGACAGGCCTGTAACCCACTCCACCCTATTCCCTGACTGTGCACCAGAACACACAACTTAGGAAAACTTTGCTTTTAGGAAACACTGAGGGTTGAAATAAGGAACATCGAGTGATCAGTGATGTAGCTCAGAAAGTTAAGGTGAGAGATTCAAAACAAAGATAATCAGATCTGAATCCAGGCAAACACTGGACTGAACACGAGCAAAAACAGAAATGATAGGAATAAAGGAAAAGTCAACGACTGTTGTTACAAATTGGTCTCATGCACCATCTGACATACGCCTTGTGGTATACGGATGAGTCAATGCAGAAGCAAACATGAAGGTAAACTTTAGAGTCCATAATTTCAGGAAAAGGTATTTCAAGGCGAAAAGAGAAAAGGCCTTTTTCATTAATTTTAATTTAGTTACCCATATAATACACAACCAAAGGTACCACAGAAAATTGATCAGGATTTTTTTTTTTTTAACAGGCAATTAAAAAGCTGTAGAGTCAAATGAAGTTATTGTGCTCTGCAAAAA
>NW_016806920.1:2022338-2115079 GCF_001698545.2 Rhinopithecus bieti | reverse complement strand
AAAAAAAAAAAAAAAAAAAAAAAAAAAAAAAAAAAAAACCATTATTAAAATACAAAAATTTACTTCTCAAAATATATCCTAATATTTTCCTATTTAGCATCGTCCAAATTAACAGGAAGTTCTTTTAAGTTTGAAATGTTTATAAAGTAAGAGTTTCGTGTCTCAATAGAATATAAGATGCTTTATTCTGCTTGAACATCTCTGAAGGAACGAGCAAAGAAGCAAAATGTCATCTGCATTGTCAAATGACCTTGCTCTGTGATCTTCGTAGAAAAAAAACAGCTTTAAATGAGAAGAAGCTGTCAATTCAGACCCTGTTACAATAATGAGAGTTCATCACATGCTTTATCCTGTGGTTCTGAATGATAGCACTCTTTTATGTAGTTACATTGTAAATCACCACCCACTATTTATAACATTTCTGTACTTCTAGCCAAAATATCAAGTAAATCAAATTGGAGATGAAATATTTTTGGCTTAAACCGATCCAATATGTTCTTGCTCCTGACAGCTGTAAAACTCAAGAGTTATTTTACATCTTAGTGTTTGAAGTCTAAAAACCACAATTTTGGATGACTTGATGTATTCCAACTAAAATCCTGGAAATTTCATAATGTCTGGGAAACTACCTGAGAGGAGCATGGACAGATCATTGTTACTGGATGAAACTTACATGAGAATCACAGTAAGGGGCCATTAACTACAAAGCCAAAAGCAAGAGATCATGAACAACAAAATTTAAGAGGTACCCAAATTGGAATTAAGGTGTGGCTATTAAAAGGCTGATAACACATAGGGGTATAATTCTATTTTATTCTAGAAAGTCAGCTAAAGGATAAAGAGTCAGAGCCCCCAGTTGAGCCTGGCAAATATTCTAACAAAACATTTATGTAGGAAGTAATCCCTCTTCTTCAAGGCTGTTGTAACAATTAGTGAAAGAAATAAAAGAGGACTAAAGGGATGAGCTGAAGCAACAATATAAACAATAATGAAACTGCTCACCACCACAGGGGAATATTGTCATAACTGTGTGAGGTTTGTAAGTAAAAATGGCTATGTCAGTATTATTATCTTAAAATAACTTAATGAAGCCACAGGATGTCTCATGTACATATAATAAAACAATTTAAATTTTGGAAAACAACATATAATGTAGGCTTTGCTCTACTACTAATTGCTGGGGAATATGATACTGGCTGGGGCCCTTCTGTTCTTATATTAGCTGTCTCTATTCATTGGAATATAACCCTTGGAGACTCAGTATTCTATGTCGAATATTTCTGAAATTGTTTAAGTGCACTTGTCTTAGTGGTTCTGCCTATGCTTTTAAAATAGCAAGGAAATACTTTGGGAATCTCGCCAACCTATTTTTCCAGGATAGGCAGAATTCAAAAGTGAATTTTCATTCACAGGTATCTAGGAACACATATTTTTCCTTCATGCCTCTGGATTGACAGCAACTGCAGTACCAAGTGGTGCTTTGGGAGGGCTTAGCCCTCCATTTTCTTTCAGCTTCTCCCTACCCCCACCCCAGTCAGCATCAAGATTAACATTCAATATATAAAAATAGTATACACTTGTTACACAAAATCAGCTTCAGGAAGAGTTATCTTGCTTCCCTTCCAATGAAATTACCATTCTACACCCATCCTACATCTAGTGTCATTACTGAGAGGTAGCTTTGTACACTGACCAAATGCATGGACAGATAGACACTGACCCATTCCAGACACAAGCTGGAAGGGACAGATACCATTTTTATGTGTAAGACTCTGGGAAACTTTTAACCTCCTTAAGTCTCACATTGTTCAGGGTTGTTGCAAGGACTAAAATGAAATAATGCATTGCGAAGTGCTTGGCCAGTGTATGGCAAATAGTAAGAGCTCAATTAAGATCTGACATTTTAAATATTATTGTTATTTTCTTATTACGGTTTATTGCAATTTTCCCTTGCAAATGGTTTATCCAATGAAAACATCCAAGCTAAGAACTATGGAGATTTATAGGAAATGAAAATATCTTATAGGTTTTCTTGGGTGACCAAAAGCAAAAGAATAGACCATGACAAAAAAAAAAAAATTCTAAAATATGTTGACTGTGATTTGATTATTTAGAGAACATTTCAGTCTCTTCAATGACCTCAGAACTATCAGTATAACCATCAATTTTCATTTTTCTAGCAAAGAATGGCAATCTTTGCTATTAATGCTGAATGACAATTTAATTCAACACGTATTGACAGAATGGTGACCATATAGAAAACTTGTATGTTTATCGGATGCGATTATATGTAGGGGGACTGAATAAAGATAAGTAAGAAAGTGTTTCAAATACTTTGCAATATAAGGAGGAGGGATAAGAACAAGAGAGAGAAGAAAGAGAGATAGACAGGAACAGACAAAGTTGTAAACAATCATAAGATGAGACAGAATTGAAGTGCTGTAATAAAGGTGAAAATCTAAGCATTTGAAAGCACAGCTTTGTGAAGGATTGATTTTAACTGGGTAGACTGGCGAAGATTTAGTGAGAGGGCTCATTTGAGCTGGCATTTAAAAGATGAATAGGATTTCAATAGGTGTGAAAGAAGACATTTCCAGGATGAACTATAGGATCAAAATATTTTGGAATATTTGGAAAACATAAGGACAGTAGTCAAAAAAGCAGAATAGGGTGGGAATGGGGCAATGAAAAACCTGAAGGGTGTTGAGTAACGAGATGTAATAATAACAATAATAATAGTAATAGCAGTGGGAACAGTAGTGGGGGTTATATTACTAATAGTAGAATTCATTAAGTAGCTAATACATATTTACTACTTTTATCTCATTCAATTCTCAAAAACCACAACTCTTTCAGAGATGCACCATCTCTGCCTTTTTTAAAAATGGGAAACCAGGCACAGGAAAGTTAAAAAAAAGTTGTCAGTGCACACCTAGGTAGTAAGAGACAAAGTCAGGATTCAAAACCCATCTGACTTCTAGAGCTAAAAGTCACTGTCACAATAGCTAATATTACTATGAATATTATTTCTTTCATATGAAAACTAAGGAAAAAAAAAAAAAGAAAAAAAAAAAAAAAAACTAAGAAATAATACAATCTATTGCCGGGCGCGGGTGGCTCAACAAACCCTGTAATCTCAGCACTCTTGGGAGGCCCGAAGTGGGGGTGGATCACGAGGTTTCCAGGAGATTGAAGACCACTGGGCTTAACACGGTGAAAACCCCAATCCTCTTACACTAAAAATACAAAAAAAAGAAAAAACCCCACCAAAAAACATTTAGCTGGCCCAAAAACAGCGGTGGGCCGCCTGTGTCAGCTACTCGGGAGGCCCTGAGGCAGGAAGAATGGTCTTTTGAACCCGGGAGGCGGGAGCCTGTTCCAGTGAGCAGCAGATTCATGCCACTGCACTCAGCCTAGGCGACAGAGCAAGACTCCCGTCTCAAAAAAAAAAAAAAAAAAAAAAAAAGAAATAATACAATCTATTTTCTCCACATGAAAGTTGGATCCAGTGTTTTTCTTTTTCTGGCAAATAGATAGCATACATTGTACTCAATGTGAAAATATATGCCGATTTTTGTTTCTATGGTAAATGTTATTATGAGTTTCAATGGTATCCTTGAAACACAGCATATACCATTATTTCCAGTGAGGAAATCAACCCCTAGTTTAGAGGACCTTCTTATAATAACAAGGGATTATAACTCAGCCCCACCATTCCATAATTACCAGAGAATATAGATGCTAGAAAGATGGGGTAGGGGTGTGGAGCAGAGAAATGTGTGGGTGAAGCAAGTTTCTGAAAATAAAAGCTCTTTATTCTTCATTATCACACTTCTCAGACCATGAGGATCTGGAATTGGTTACAATTTGTGCAGGGAAAAACTCAAGCTGCGAAGCAGGCAACCATGGCAAACTTGTCTTCAGTTCTATGTACCAATTGTCAAGTCTTCCTCAATAGGCAGATTCCCTTGTACCTAAGATATTGCAGTGCATTTCATAAAACACAGACATACCAACCATAAGATGAAAAACATTCGTGGAAGTAATAAAGAATAATGAAATGGCCATCAAGCGATAGTCTAAAACTTTGGTCACTGGACCATAAATGGGGATGCCAAATTGTATTATGATTGGGATTTTGAAGTCTTCTCCAATAGGGACAGAAGTTATGCATGTGTGTAAACATTCCCCTCCAAGCAAAGATGATGACTAGAAGTCACTGTCACACCAGCTAACAGAATAAACTACCACCAGTTTGATGCAAAATCCTGACCCAAGCTTTTGATCCTGCAGTTGAGATGCAGCCGCCACATGGCAATCTTGCTCACAAGCAAACAGAAATGTACATGTCTGCGAGTGTCTGGTTTTTAATTTTTTGAAATCAATATAATTTTCTCCTACTAAAGGGAATAAAAGGTAGCTAACTGGTAGTGATCCATTCTTTAGGCTTGATTTTTTTTTTTTTATCCTCTAAATAAATCTTCACTGATTAGCAATTGTAGTAGTACTAAAAACTGATTGATGGAAAAAAGACACAGTCCATATGTCTGGCAAGATATCTTAATAAAATGTTGTTTGTAAAAAAAAATAAAAACACCCACAGTTTCGAGAGATATTTACTGGAACCTTTATTTTATATCCTCTGGTTACGGCTATGGAGCCAAATGAATAGAAAACAGAGGTAATGATATAGATATGCCATGTAACCTTCAACTACAATCTCAAATGATCCCCACACTTAAGAACAGATATTTTGCTCTGGTTGACTTATCTAGAGACAAAGGGAAAAAAGAAAAGAACAGACATCTTGGAACAGTAATCACAAGGAACTTAGGAGGGAAATATTGCTAAGAAAATATTTAGCAGAAAAATTTGCAAATGCTTAATAGAAAGAGCTTATAAGTAATTTATATGAATTATAAAAGTAAAGGTTTATGCTAAATTTTGTTATGTTGCTTCAATATCATTTCCAGCTCTTTTCTGCTCCGTAAGTAATTCTGCTTACCAACAACCCCTCAAAATACTGTAGAACATTTCGGACACTTGAACCAAGTTGTGCCTGTTGTCAAAACATCATTTCATCTTTTAAGCATGGATAATATTTCAAGATTTATTTATAAGTATAAAACAGATTTCAAGTGATCACCATTTATCTGGTTGGCAATTAAGCTGGTGTGGCTTTCTACCTGAAATAAGATTATGTTGTTGAGTTAAGGACAATTATTAGCTAGATCCTGCCCTATATACGACTCTAGCAAACTAAGCTTAGATGGGTCAAAACTAATGTCAGAGCCAACGCCTTAACTTCCAAACTGGGTATCTTCAATGACATCTTTTGTAAAGCATTCCTATCAAGAAATTTTACTGTGTTACATTCAGGAACATTCTGGAACCAAAGTTTCTGTTTGCTACATTGTCGGAAAGCAACAATAGTATGCATTGCTATAACTTCTTTTAAAATAATGTTGCAGCTTCTCTGAGGAGTGTTGCAGGTGGATTCTCCAAGGTCGCTAAGGATAAGAGAAAATGTCTTCAGATTTGTGTGTGTGTGTGTGTGTGTGTGTGTCAGGAAAGAGATATTTTAAAACTCAGATTTAGTAAAGAAAATGGCATTCCAATAATTCCAATAGTTTCGTAAATTTGTTTTTACAAATATGGTTCTTAGCTCCTCAACTCCTCAGTTTAAAACAAAATGACTATTAAAGTTCACAAGAACTAAACTAAATCTCCCCTCATCAATAATCACCTGTCAACTCCTTTTCATCCAAGAATCACTGCTATTAAGGGTATCATACACCTGTAAGTGGCTTATCAAGAATTGGCTGTGAGATGCTAAAACCTGCACGACCTTGACTAAAGTAAAAACATTTCCAAGTACAATTCATTTAACTACACCATTATACTGGATGACAGGGCTGAGACTGTGGGAGTATGAGAATAGCAAAGCTTTAAGTCCCTTGGGATAGACAGATAAAATGAGGCAGTACTTGTCTAAACAACAGATTTGTTATAACTAGTCATGGTATCCTCAAAGTCTTTACTCTGGAAACTACACTGATTATGCCAGAGTTCACCTTATCACTGATGCCACAAATGTATTTCAGACATGGATCACACTTGCCCATCTTGATTTTACAGAGAGGAAACCAGAAATGACAATTTGTATGAAAAGCGGAATGTAGGCTTTCATTTGGCATTAATATGATTTCAGTTACTAAAGAAACTCTTGTTCTAAATATTTTGCTTTTTACTTAAATAAGTCAGTATTTTGGTAAATTTTGGGTTTTGTTACAAGCTGTACAAAATGAAATATATTTTCTTGGTCTCATATCCATTGGAAATAGATGAAAGATTTTATTAATAATTATTTTAAAATTCATTTAATTTCCATGGTATTTTCCTTCGACATCCAAATTTTTAAAATAATATTCTTATTTTATAATATTGTAAAATACTATATATTCATTTTAGATTTGAAGAGTTAGAGTCAACCATTCAACAAAAATAAGAGAGGAAAAGACCTAACATTTGCTGATCATGTCTACTATGTTTAAGCACCGTGTTCAGCAAGAAACACAATAACCTTGTAATAATCACTTGCTAATGGAGATGGTAGATAGCTAACACTAACCTTGGTCCCCTGTGACAAGGGTGGCGGTAGACCATTCATTTAAGTCCACGGATTAGAAGCTGGTTTGTTCTGATTGGGACAATTGCAGAAGGCTTCATAAACTACGTAATATTTAAACTGAAACTTAAAGAATGAATACCAGCAATATTAGTAATCACAAGCACTGCTACTGCTGCTACTACTTACATAGCACTTGCTATACACCAAGCACTGTTCTAAGAGTCTTATATATATTAACTCATTTAATTCTCACAACTCTAAGAGGCAGGTACTATTACTCCCATTCTACAGACAAGAAAACTGAGGTCCATAGAGATTAAATAACTTGCCCAAAGACTCACAACTAATAAATTGTGGGGCTGGAATTTGATCCAAATGGTCTAGCCCCAGACTCTGTGCATAACTCCTATATCAAACTGCCTCTCATATAGAAATTCACCAAGGAAGAGCATTAACAGGCCAACCCAAATGGAGAGAATAGTAGCATATCAAGAATTATGAGATAAATGATTCTGCTATCTTCAAACACTGGGCTCCTTGAACATCACCCTCACCATCTGAATAGGTATGTGAAATATATAGCACTCCTGTCTTCCCACCATATGGCTCCAATTCAGTTGTTCTGATAGGAAAGAAAGAGAAGAAAATAAAGCATACAAAAGCATGGAAATCTCCTTTATCCAGAAGTAATAATTATATATAATGGAATATTAAAATGGAAGTTTTGGCTGTAGCACCAAGACAATAATTAACACATTCCCAAAGAGGTGTAAGGCCATATGTTGAATTTCCAAAGGAGGATTCTGAGAAACCAGTTACACAATTCTAAAATGCCATACCTACATCAAGGTCCTAGTGGCTGAAATTAAAATGGGGATCTTATTTGGAAAAAGTTACTGGTAAGCTGTGATTTTGGCTCTGAAGAATGGGATATCTCTTTCCTCACCTTAGCATGGGGAAAGACACTTCAACAGAACCTCTTTAGAAACCCTAATATGTGTCCCCTGCATTTTGATGTGCATATAGACTGGTGTCTGACTCATGTATATGAGAAACCTAAGGCCAAGGGACTGTCTAGCTCTACTTATGCTGGAGCAAAGAGAAATTTGCTGAGTGGGGAATCACTAATGCCCAAAGTACACTGGGGTTCATAATATGTGAGCGTTTCCTAAGGACCAGTTGTGGGCATTTTGTAAGAAGGAGTCAGAATGGGGTCACCTCTGGTCATGTCTAAGAAGATCATCTGGAAAGGGTCAAGATCTCAACAGAAAACACAGGAGGGACCATTGGCTTTCTTAGCCAGAATGGAAATGCTTCCTTAGGCATTAAATAATTTCAGAGGCAGAATCAATAAAAGCATTCAGAAGTAAGTCAGCTTTAAAATCCTCCAAGTCCAGGTTGGGCACAGTGGCTCACGCCTGTAATTCTAGAACTTTGAGAGGCTGAGGTGGGTGGATCACCTGAGGTCAAGAGTTTGAGACCCGCTTGACCAACATGGTGAAACCCCGTCTCTACTAAAAATACTTTTTAAAAAATGTAGCTGGGCAGGGTGGTGCATGCCTGTAATCCCAGCTACTCACGAGGCTGAGGCAGGAGAATCATTAGAACCCAGGAGGTGGAGGTTGCAGTGAGCCAAGACTGCACCACTGCACTCCAGCCTATGACAGAGTGAGACCCTGTCTCTAAATAAATACATACATAAATATTAAAAATCCTCCAAGTTCAGAGAGCACCAATGCTAGACTAACATTATGGAACTTATCAAGGAAGAACTTTCCTATCCCTGTTTCCTCCTATCCCTCCCAGTGCTCCAAACCAGGCAGGGTCAGAAACTGATGTTAGCAAATTAGAGGAGAAGACAAGGTAGGGAAAGAGAGAGGAGACCAAGTATCCCTTTCCCCAGTGCAGGTTTCCTGCCTACAGGAGCTTGAGTTTTATAGCTCAAGGAGAGAAGCGTTAACTTTAAAAATATTAGAATATTAAATATAACATGAGCTAGATATTTAAATTATTAAATTGAATCTGTGTTCTTACCCCCAAAGCTACTATAGAGTGTATTATTATCTAAGAGTGTCTGGAAAAGTCATGGGACTTGCCTGAACTTATGCCAAGGGATAAGAAAAGAACTGCTTCACCGGGAGGATTTAAACAGATATGAGGTAAATTTTTACAAATAATTACATATAACAAGTTGTACTAAGTCAACATAACAACGACATACACAACAATCTCTGCATTGCATACCCACACACATGTGATTCTGCTCACTTCGCTTAACATTGTAAAGGCAGCACGGGAAGCTTGAGTCTGGCTCTGGAGCCAGTTTGTCTGAGCTTGCCTCAGTTTCTTCTTCTGAAGAACAGGAGTACTAATATATACTTCATAATGTTGATGGGAAGATTAAATTAAATAATATGCAAAGGCATTTAATTTAATGCTTGGCCAATAGTAAGCATTCATACATAATATCTGCCATGCTTGTTATTATTGTTATCAATATTATTAATAATCCTAAAGGTGACCAGGAGTGGTGGTTCACGCCTGTAATCCCAGCACGTTGGGAAGCCAAGGCAGGCAGATGGCTTGAGCTCAGGGGTCTGAAACCAGCCTGGGCAACATGGCAAAACCCTGTGTCGACAAAACATATATAAAAGTTAGCCGGGCATAGTGGTGTGTGCCTGTAATCCCAGCTACTCGGGAGGCTGAGGCACGAGAATCACTTGAACCTGGGAGGCGGAGGTTGCAGTGAGGCGTTATCACATCACTGTACTCCAGTCTGGGCAAAGAGTGAGACTCTGCCTCAAACAAATAAATAAAATAAAATAAAATAAAATAACAATATTAAAGGCCCCTTTTGACCCACCTTACCTGCAAAGAATAATCAGGGCAGAAGGCTCACCATTAACATGTTTTATCTAATCACCTCCTAACTACTTTCAAACCAACAAACCCAGATATTGCCACTGATCCCCCTCCTATGCAAAGGACAGTAATAAGTCCAGTCTCAAAAAAGTATTTTTTGTATTGAATGTATATCTCCATGCACTGTACTATGGGTTCTGTGCATATTATCTCATTTGTTCCTGACCACATTCTGTGAGGTGGCTACAATCATTATCCCCCTTAACTGATGAAAAACTAGGACTTAAGGTCTTTGTCCATCGTCCTACAAATAGTGTATGGTAGAAGTGGGATAAACAGTTTTATTAGTCCGTTTTTGTTTTGTTTTCACCCAGGCTGGAGTGCAATGGCGCGATCTCAGTTCACTGCAATCTCCGCCTCCCGGGTTCAAGAGATTCTCTAGCCTCAGCTCCCTGAGTGATTACAGGCACGCGCCACAACGCCTGGCTAATTTTTGTATTTTTAGTACAGATGAGGTTTCACCATGTTGGTCAGGCTGGTCTCAACTCCTGACCCTGTGATCTCCCTGCTTTGGCCTCCCAGAGTGCTGGGATTACAGGCGTGAGCCACCATGCCTGGCCGTATTAGTCTGTTTTACACTGCCATAAAGATACTACTGGAGACTGGGTAATTTATAAATAAAAGAAGTCTAACTGACTCACGGTTCTGCATGGCGGGGGAGGCCTCAGGAAACTTATAATCCTGGTGGAAGGCAAAGGAGAATCAAGGCATAGCTTAGATGGTGGCAGGAGACAGACAGCGCATAGGGAAACTGCCAAACACTTTTTAAAACCATCAGATGGCAAGAGAACTCACTCACTATCATGAGAATAGCATGGGGGAAACTGCCCCCATAATTCAGTCACCTCCCACTGGGTCCCTCCCTTGACACATGGAGATAAGAATTCCAGATGGGATTTGGGTGGGACACAGAGGCAAACCATACCAACAGTCATTGTCAACATTCCTGCTAATTTATGATAATCAGTTATTTTCATTTTGGGGTGAAGTCTCTGTCATAGGGACATGAATAGGGAGCTGAACGATGAAAACACATGGACACATGGTGGGGGGAACAACACACACTGGGGCCTGTCAGGGGGTTAGGGGGAGGGAGAGCATCAGGAAGAACAGCTAGTGGGTGTTGGGCTTAATACCTGTGTGATGGGTTGATCTGTGCAACAAACCACCATGGCACACATCTACCTATGTAACAAACCTGCACATCCTGCACATGTACCCCAGAACTTAAAATAAAAGATGATTTAAAAAAAAAAAAAGCAATGCATCTTTTCTGAAGAAGCAATTCTTCTTTAGTTTTGGGAATCTATTGAACATTATGAGGTAAAATCAAAGAGGCTGGCTTTTAATTTCAAAAAGATTAAACATGAAAACATGAAAGATTAAACATGAAAGATTTTCATGTTATGAGTATTGTGATAGCTAATAGTGAGTGTCAACTTGATTGTATTGAAGGATGCAAAGTATTGTTCCTCGTCATGTCTGTGAGGGTGCTGCCAAAGGAAACTAACATTTGAGTCAGTGGACTGGGAGAAGAAGACCCACCCTCAATCTGGGTGGGCACCAGCTAATCAGCGGCCAGCGTGGCTAGAATAACGCAGGCAGAAGAAAATGGAAAGAGCAGACTTGCTGAGTCTCCCGGCCTTCATCTTTCTCCTGTGCTGGATGTTTCTTGCCCTCAAACATCAGACTCCACATTCTTCAGCTTTTGGACCCTTGGACTTACACCAGTGGTTTGCCGGGGACTCAAAGGCTTTCAGCCACAGACTGAAGGCTGCACTGCCAGCTTCCCGACTTTTGAGGTTTTGGGAGTTGGAGAGCTTTCTTGCTCCTCAGTTTACAGACAGCCTATTATGGGACTTCACCTTGTGATCGTGTGACTCAATACTCCTTAATAAACTCCCCTTTATATGTACATGTATCCTATTAGTTGTGTCCCTCTAGGGAACCCTGACTAATATGAGTATATACAATATAAAACTAAATCATAATTAAACACATGTTGCAGCTGATGGGTGTGACTAGAAAGAAGTATCCATTTAAATAAATTTAAAACACAATATCCAATCAGGTGAACCCTTCTGAATGTCATATTTTACTTTATATCTTCATTTAACTTCTCCTAGACTCAGATCCCTAGTATCTAAAATAAAAATTTGCCATCAGAATTAAGGGAAATTATATATACATACGTAAAAACTACTTTTTTAATCTAGAGAAACCTATAAAATGTTAACACTTATTATGTTTATAAGAAATCTTATTGTATTTTAGTATACAGAATATCATAAAAAGTATAAATATCTAGCTACCCAACTGTGTATAGTGCTTGATCTATAGAAGATGCTCAATAAATATTAAATGAATAAATACAGATGTTCTCAGTTCCTTGCTAACAGCAAGAATGTATTTAGTACTTATTATCGTTATTATTCCCGCATCATAATAATAGTGGGGGATAGTGCCCTTATCTGTTTGTCATTGCAATAATGAACTCTACCAGCAGCCTCTGTAATTTGTGGGTGACACAGGAGAGGGAGCTCACAAAGACACACTATACACGCAATGGTCCTGAATCCTGAATTCAAACTGGTGTCTCTGTTTTTGTAGCTTTTGTTCCCCTAAATATGTAGGCAAACATACTAATACAACCATGAAAAAATGCCATTAAATATAATACCTTGCAATAATTAGGTGAAGAATTCTTGACATGCTCAAATTTTATGGTAATTATTTATATCATAAGTATGAGATCATAAAGCCTATTTTCTCTGTTGACTTCAGGATGAAGTTGGTAAAAGGGACTTAACTATCATAATCTATTCATCATTCCATACTTACTGAGCACCTACCAGGTGGCAGGTACTGAAATAGGTGCTGAACAAAAAAAGTAGTCTCTTTTTAGAGTTCTTAGACTAGAGACACAAACAACTCACCAGCAATTAGAAAACAGCATGTCTGCTACAAATTGGAAATTAATGAAGACTATAAGAGCACACAAGAGGGATTTTTCAGAAGAGTTCTCCAGGCACAGTGATGTCAAAGCTGAGACTGCGTAGGGTGGGGCTGGAGACACTGTACTGGGAGAACACCTATTACGGTGAAGTTCAAGGGGCTGGAGAGTATGAAGAATTCAGTATCCTGGGGAAGGGGGTAGTGGGTAGAGAGGTAGCTGAAGAGGCAACAAGGGACAGTTCATAAAAGGACTTATGAGCTAATACTCCTCAGGTAATAACACTGAATGAAAATATTTCCCTGAAAGTCAAGCATATTCATTTTATTTCTTCCATTGATTATTAGTAATAGCTAGCTGCTTTCAAAGAGGCTTCAGAATTTAATCAAAACAGGAAGAATACAAAGACCTAAAATAAGTCTCTATAATCTTTTTCTAATTACAAATAAAGAGGTCTTAGGAACTGCCTCTCCCTAATTTGGCATGTGCATTATGGTTTGAGGACTTGAAATAGATATGGTACTGAATTCGCTTGCTCTGAGGAAGAATGGACACAGATGGCAGGAAGTCTTTTCCTCTGGGCTTATACCAGTTTGCTTTTATAAGGATTTTATACCTTGTCCACGAACACTTGGAACTCATGGGAAAATTAATACTCCCTAAGCAAAATAACTTTTTTTTTTTTTTTAAGGAAAATGTCTTCAATTTTTCTGATAGAAAGTTATTTCCTAGGTGCAGAACAAGCTACTACATATGCTTAGTAAATGCTCCAGATACGTGGTAAAAGTTGATGAATGGAAAAGATGAAGGCTCAAGCACAATGAATTTTTTTTTTTTTTTTTTAAGATAGGGGCTCTGTTACTCAGGCTGGGGTGTAGTGGCATGCTCACAGTTCACTGCAGTCTCAAACTTCAGGGCTCAAGAGATCCTCCCACCTCAGCTTCCCGAACAGCTAGGACTATAGGCACGTACCACCACATCTGGCTAATTTTTAAAAATATTCTGTAGAGAGGGGTCTCACTATGACTCTCAGGCTGATCTCAAACTCCTGGCCTCAAGTGATACTTTAGCCTTTGAAAGTGCTAAGATTACAGGTGTGAGCCACTGCACCTGGCCTTCAATTGCTTTGATACTTTACCAGTTAAGACTGGATTAGTTGCAAAAATAGACTCCTAAAACAGTGATTTAAACAAGATACAAGTCATAGTTACGCTGTCTTGTGCTAGTACAACAGCTCTACAGGGTTGTCAGGGACTGGTCTCCTTCTATCTTAACTTTCTACTATGATGGTTACTATTCCCAAGCTGGCTATGTAAGTGTCAGTTATCACGTGTAGAATTTATGCAGTAAGATGGATGAAGAATTGAGGAAAGCATGCCCTCTCCCTGTCAAGGGAACCTCTGCGAGTCTGTACATAGTTCTGCTTACATTTTATTAGCCAAAATTTAGTCGCAACCTGCTACTTAACTGACAGAGCCAAGGAGTGTTTTTTTTTAGATAGGTTGTGAAGAGCCCAGCTAAAAATGTGTGTATTTTTAAGAAAAGAAGAAGAAAGAGAGAGAGAAGGAAGGACAGATTTTAGAAGCCAATTCTCAATCTCTGCCACAAACATACATTCATATTAGCTTAAAAATGTGAATGTGTGCTATGGTTTGTATGTTTGTGTACCTCCAAATTTCATGTTGAAACTTAATCTCCAATGCAACAGTATTAAGAGATAAGGCCTTTAGTAGGTTATTAAATCGTAAGGGCTCTATACATTAAGGGGATAAGCATCCTTAGAAATGTGGTGAACAAGCCTGTTTGGCCCTTTTTCCCCCTCTGGCCCTTCCTCTATTATTGAGGGCACTGCATTCATCCATTCCATCATGTGAGGATACAGCATCCAGGTACCATCTACAAAGAAGAGGGCAAGCCTTCATCAGACACTGACTCTGCCAGCACCCTGACCTTTAACTTTCCAGCCTCCTGAACTATGAGAATTAAACTTCTACTATGTAGAAATTACCTAGTCTGAAATATTTTGTTATAGTAGCATGAACAGAGACAAAAATTGGCACCAGAAATGGGGTGCTGCTGAAGCAAATACCTAAAAATGTGGAAGCAGCTTTGGAACTGGGTAATGAGTAGAAGCTGGAAGAATTTTAAAGTACATTGCCATGAACAGAGGGGCACTGAGGGCAATACTGGTGAGAGTTCAAAGAAGAAGAGAGCTGTAAAGAGAGTGTTGATCTTCTTAGAGATTATCTAAGTGGTTTTTAACAGAATGCTGGTAGAAATATAGACAGTAAAGGCCATTCTGATGACATCTTAGACAGAAATGAGAAACAACTTATTGGAAACTGGAGGAACAGCCATTCTTGTGACAGCATGCAAAGACCTTGGCTGAACTGTTTGTGTCCTAGTATTTTGTTCAAGGAAGATCTTAAGAGCAATGAAATAGGGTATTTGGCAGAAGAAATCTCTAATCAAAGTTTTGAGAATGTGACATGGCTTCTTTTGACTGCTTTAGTAAAATGCAGGAAGAGAGAATAAATTAAAGATGGAATTTATAATCTAAAGGGAAGCAGAACTTAAAGATTTGGAAAATTCTCAGAAGAAAAAAAGTGTGTTCAGAAGAAAACACCAACAGTGTGGCCAAATGACCATTTGATTAGAAAATCAGGATGGATATAAGTGAGAGAGGAGAAAGGAAGAAACCCGTCAGGCAGACAGATAGGGTGGGTCCTCAGTTAAATTCTTTCAAACAAACAAACAAACAAACAAAAAACAGACTGAAAAATCAAATTGCAGGCACAGATAAGGGAACTTGCCAGGGGGCTTGCCTAAGACATGCCCACCGCTGCATAGATGAGAAAGGCTATACAGAAGACTGAGCTCTTTGCAACCTATCTAAAAACAACACACTCCTTGGCTCTCTTGTCAGTGAAGTAGGCTGTTGTGACTAAATTTTGGCTAATAAAATGTAAGCAGAACTACGTACAGACTCGCAGAGGTTCCCTTGACAGGGAGAGGGCATTCTTTCCTCAATTCTTCATCCATCTTACTGCATAAATTCTACACGTGATAACTGACACTTACATAGCCAGATTGGGAATAATAACCATCATGCCTGGAATGGAAACAACCAACATGCCTGCAATGGAAAATTCCGTCTCCAGAAACATGCGCAGTAAGGGGAACAAAGCAAAATGCAGTAACTCAAGCCTTAAGCCTGCATGTGCACTAGGAATATGGGGTGGAACTGCCAGAAACCCATGCCTTATGCAAATGAGGTGCGTAGCCTCTTATCAGTTTCTTATAAAAACCTCTGTATCCAAACTGCAAATCAGCAACCCATTTTTCCAGGATCCCTCTCTGTAGCAGAGAGCTATTCTCTTTCTTTTGCCTATTAAACTTCCACTCTTAAAGTCACTCTTTGTGTGTTCACATCGTTGATCTCTGTGGCCGTGAGACAACCAACTTTGGGTGTTACTCCAGACAATGAGGCCGCTTCAAAAGGAAGTCAGATGCTATTCATCAAGACAATGAAAGAGGCTGGGTGCGGAAGCTTGTGCCTTTAATCCCAGCAATTTGGGAGGCTGAGGTGGGCGGATCGTTTGAGCTGAGGAGCTCGAGGTCAGCCTGGGCAACATGGCAAAACCCTATGTCTACAGATATATATATTTGTAGGCAAATATATATAATTTATAAGTACATTTATAAATTTATATATTTATATAAATTTATTTATAAATATATTATTTTATAGACAAATATATATATACACATATATATACACACACACACATGAAAATTAGGCAGACATGCTGACGTGCGCCTGTAGTCCTAGCTTGAGCCTGGGAGATGAAGGTTGCAGTGAGCCAAGATCGTACTACTGCACTCCAGCCTGGGTGACAGAGTCTCAAAAGAAGAAAAAAGAAATAATGACCCCAAAACCATTTCAGAGATTGTTGGGGCTGCCACTCTCATCACAGGCCCAGACTGCCAGAGTCTTGAGGGCAGAAAAGTTTCAAAAAAAAAAAAAAAAAGCCCACGGCTCCTGTGTGAAAAATTTCAGAACGGGCTCAGGGGTTCCAGTCCAGCACCATCTCATGTCTCTGCTTCCCAAATTCCGGTGCAGTGCTCCTCAGCTGCACCAGCTGTGGCTCAAGTGGGCCCAGGTGCAGCTGGGGCCAACCTACTGGAAGGCATAGGCAGTAAACCTTGGTAGCATCAACATAGTGACAACTCTGCAGGCATGCAGAGTACGAGAGCTATGCGGGCTTGGCTACCTCCACCTAGATTTCAGAGGATAACCCCAAAAGCCTCAGGGCTCAGGCACAGGCAGGGCTATCACAGAAAGCCCCTGATAAGGTAATACCCAGCAGATCCATGGGGTCGGGGCCAGGGTCACCATAGAGTCCCCATTAGGGCAATGCTTGGGGAAGCTATAGGGTTGGGGATGCCGAAGAGAACCTCCACTAGGGCAAATGTCCAGTAAAGCTGTGTGGGCAGGACTACTTCCAAGACCCTGGACCAGCAGAGCCACCAGCATGTAATTTCAGCCCAGAACTGCAGGAGTACCACTGCAATGCCATGAAAGCTGCTGTGGGCAGTACCCAGCAAAGTTATGGGGTAGGACTGCTCTGAGCTTTGGAGACCCAACTTCCACCCCAGTATATCCAGAAAGCAGACATAAAGTCAAAGATCATTCTCAAGCCTCAAGATTTAATGTTCTTTGCCTTGGTGAGCTTTGTACTTACTTGACATCTGTTTCCATTTCTTCTTTCCTAGTTCTCCCTTTTGAAATGGGAATATCTATTCTATGCCTGTCCTACCATTGCATTTTGGAAGCAAAAACTTGTTTGATTTCACAGATTCATAGCGGGAGAGCAATTTGTCTCTGGATACATCATACCTTGAGTCTCATCCATATCTGATTTAAATGATATTTAGATGAGACTCTGGACTTCAAACTTCTGAGTTGGTGCTGAAATAAATCAGAAATTTGGGGATTTTAGAATGGAATGAATGTATTTGCATATGAGAAGGTTATGGATTTTAGAGGATCAGGGGCAGAATGCTACAGTTTGAATATGTGTGGCAGTCCAAAATTCATATTGAGAAATTGAGGGATTAGGATGGCAGACAGGAGGCATGACTAGCTTGCAGTTGCCACTTGGATGGACAGAGCAGCCTGTGGAGACTCACATTGTGAACTTTGGCTCCAGGAACTATAGCAGGAATATACCAGAAAGCCAAGATAATCCCCAGACCCTTTGAAGGAACTGGATCACCACTGCAGGCTCCCTAAGATGCCAAAAAACTGTGAGTCTGCTTACTTTCTCAATGGGGAGGTTTATGGTCTGGGGCAAGTTTTCAGCCCTGGTCACTGGCTGCCTGGAAACAGACTCAGTGATGTTGTTGGGGCACAGTGGGAATGAGACCAGCCTTTAGGACTACGGGCTGCATGGGAGCAGGGTAAGACCTGTGACTGCCGGCTTTCCCCACTTCCCTGGCGACTTGTATGGCTCAGCAGAAGAAACCTTAATCCCCCCGGGAATATTACTCCATTGGACTGGGAACCATACCCCAACTGCCACAGCAGTCACAGCAAGTCCACCCCAAAAGAGGCAGAGCTCAGACACGCTTATCTCTGCTCCCACCTGGTGGTCTTTCTCTACCTGCCCTGGTAGGTGAAGAAAAGGTCATAATCCCATGGGAGCTCTATGGCTCTGCCCACCACCTGGGAAACCTGAATACTTAACCAGATGTCCCTAGGGCAAGTTTGCATCCTCCATATAGACCCACAGCTGATGAGCTCTTGAAAGCATCACCTACTGGCTGGAGGCCAAGCAACACAAAACCAGTGCACTAAACGAAAACACAGCAAGGAGCCTCACAGAGTCCACTTCATTCCCCTGCTAACTGCCCCAGAGCAGGCGTGGGTATCCACGGCTGCAAGACCTGAAGACAGATCACATCACAGCAGTCTTTGAAGACCCTCTCCAGTACCAGTCTGGAACCTGGTAGCTCTGTTGGGTGGCTAGACCTAGAAGAGCAGAAACAGCCACTAGAGTTCAGCTCTCAGGAATCCCCATTCCTAGGGGAAGGGGAGAACACTTCATCTGTGGAACACCCTGTGGGACAAAAGAATCTGCACAGCAGCCCCTGAGTCCCAGATCTTCCCTCTGACATAGTCCACCCAAAGAGAAGAAACCAGAAAACAATTCTGCTAATATGATAAAACAAGGTTCTTTAACATGCCTAAAAGATCACACCAGCTCACCAGCAATAGATCCAAACCAAGACAAAATCTCTGAATTGTTAGAAAAGAATTCAAAAGGTTGATTATTAAGCTAATCAAAGAGGCAGCAGAGAAAGGTGAAGTCCAAATTAAAGAAATCAAATGCATGACACAGGATATGAAAGTAAAATTCTTCAGCAAAATAGATAGCATAAATAAAAAACAATCACAACTTCTTGAAATCAAGGGTACACTTAGAGAAATGTAAAATGCACTGGAAAGTCTCAGCAATAGTCTCAGCCATCAAACAAGCAGAAGAAAGAACTTGAGAACTCAGAGACAAGACTTTTGAATTTACCCAATATGTCAAATACAAAGAAAAAAAGAATTTTAAAAAATGAACAAAGCCTCCAAGAAGTTTGGGACTATGTTAAATATTCAAACCTAAGACTAATTGGTGTTGCCATGGAAGAAGGGAAGTCTAAAAGTTTGGAAAACACATTTGAGGAAATAGTCAAAGAAAACTTCCCCAGCCTTGCTAGAGATCTAGAGATCCAAATACAAGAAGCTCAAAGAACATCTGGGAAATTCATCACAAAAGATCCTTGCCTAGGCACATAGTCATCAGGTTATCCAAAGACAAAGGAAAGAATCGTAAGATCTGTGAGTCAAAAGCATCAGGTTCTATAATGGAAAATCTATCAGATTAACAGCAGACTTCTCAGCAGAAACCCTATAAACTAGAAGGGATTGATTGAGATCCTATTTTAGCCTTTTTTTTTTTTTGAGACGGAGTCTTGCTCTGTTGCCCAGGCTGGAGTGCAGTGGCGCGATCTCCACTCACTGCAAACTCCGCTTCCTGGGTTCACACCATTCTCCTGCCTCAGCCTCCCGTGTAGCTGGGACGACAGGCGCCCGCCACCGCGCCTGGCTAATTTTTTTAAATGTACTTTTAGTAGAGACGGGGTTTCACCGTGTTAGCCAGGATGGTCTCGATCTCCTGACCTCGTGATCCGCCCATCTCGGCCTCCCAAAGTGCTGGGATTACAGGATTACAGGTGTGAGCCACTGCGTCTGGCCTTTTAGCCTCCTTAAACAAAACAATTATCAGTCAAGAATTTTGTATCTAGTGAAACTAAGCTTCATAAATGAAGGATAGATAGTCTTTTCCAGACAGACAAATGCTGAGAGAGTTCACCACTACCAAGCCAGCACTACAAGAATTGCTAATAGGAGCTCTAAATCTTGAAACAAATCCTTGAAATACACCAAAATTGAATCTTCTTAAAACATAAATCTCACAGGATCTATATAACAATAAGACAATGAAAAAATTAAGGTATTCAGGCAACAAATAGCATGATGAGTAGAATAGTACCTCACATCTCAATACTAACATTGAATGTAAATGGCCTAAATGTTCCACTTAAAAGATACAGAATGGAAGAATGTATAAGAATTCACCAACCAAGTTTCTGCTGTCTTCAGGAGACTCACCTAACACATAAGGATTCACATAAACTTAAGGTAAAGGGGCGGAAAAGATATTCCATGCAAATGGACACCCAAAGCAAGCAGGAGTAGCTATTCTTACATCAAACAAACAAAAAAAAACTTTAAAGCAACAGTAGTTAAAAAAGACAAAGAGGGACATTACACAATGAAAAAATAACTAGTCCCATAGGAAAATATCACAGTTCTAAATATATATGCACCTAATNCATTTCTTCTTTCCTAGTTCTCCCTTTTGAAATGGGAATATCTATTCTATGCCTGTCCTACCATTGCATTTTGGAAGCAAAAACTTGTTTGATTTCACAGATTCATAGCGGGAGAGCAATTTGTCTCTGGATACATCATACCTTGAGTCTCATCCATATCTGATTTAAATGATATTTAGATGAGACTCTGGACTTCAAACTTCTGAGTTGGTGCTGAAATAAATCAGAAATTTGGGGGATTTTAGAATGGAATGAATGTATTTGCATATGAGAAGGTTATGGATTTTAGAGGATCAGGGGCAGAATGCTACAGTTTGAATATGTGTGGCAGTCCAAAATTCATATTGAGAAATTGAGGGATTAGGATGGCAGACAGGAGGCATGACTAGCTTGCAGTTGCCACTTGGATGGACAGAGCAGCCTGTGGAGACTCACATTGTGAACTTTGGCTCCAGGAACTATAGCAGGAATATACCAGAAAGCCAAGATAATCCCCAGACCCTTTGAAGGAACTGGATCACCACTGCAGGCTCCCTAAGATGCCAAAAAACTGTGAGTCTGCTTACTTTCTCAATGGGGAGGTTTATGGTCTGGGGCAAGTTTTCAGCCCTGGTCACTGGCTGCCTGGAAACAGACTCAGTGATGTTGTTGGGGCACAGTGGGAATGAGACCAGCCTTTAGGACTACGGGCTGCATGGGAGCAGGGTAAGACCTGTGACTGCCGGCTTTCCCCCACTTCCCTGGCGACTTGTATGGCTCAGCAGAAGAAACCTTAATCCCCCCGGGAATATTACTCCATTGGACTGGGAACCATACCCCCAACTGCCACAGCAGTCACAGCAAGTCCACCCCAAAAAGAGGCAGAGCTCAGACACGCTTATCTCTGCTCCCACCTGGTGGTCTTTCTCTACCTGCCCTGGTAGGTGAAGAAAAAGGTCATAATCCCATGGGAGCTCTATGGCTCTGCCCACCACCTGGGAAACCTGAATACTTAACCAGATGTCCCTAGGGCAAGTTTGCATCCTCCATATAGACCCACAGCTGATGAGCTCTTGAAAGCATCACCTACTGGCTGGAGGCCAAGCAACACAAAACCAGTGCACTAAACGAAAACACAGCAAGGAGCCTCACAGAGTCCACTTCATTCCCCTGCTAACTGCCCCAGAGCAGGCGTGGGTATCCACGGCTGCAAGACCTGAAGACAGATCACATCACAGCAGTCTTTGAAGACCCTCTCCAGTACCAGTCTGGAACCTGGTAGCTCTGTTGGGTGGCTAGACCTAGAAGAGCAGAAACAGCCACTAGAGTTCAGCTCTCAGGAATCCCCATTCCTAGGGGAAGGGGAGAACACTTCATCTGTGGAACACCCTGTGGGACAAAAGAATCTGCACAGCAGCCCCTGAGTCCCAGATCTTCCCTCTGACATAGTCCACCCAAAGAGAAGAAACCAGAAAAACAATTCTGCTAATATGATAAAACAAGGTTCTTTAACATGCCTAAAAGATCACACCAGCTCACCAGCAATAGATCCAAACCAAGACAAAAATCTCTGAATTGTTAGAAAAAGAATTCAAAAGGTTGATTATTAAGCTAATCAAAGAGGCAGCAGAGAAAGGTGAAGTCCAAATTAAAGAAATCAAATGCATGACACAGGATATGAAAGTAAAATTCTTCAGCAAAATAGATAGCATAAATAAAAAACAATCACAACTTCTTGAAATCAAGGGTACACTTAGAGAAATGTAAAATGCACTGGAAAGTCTCAGCAATAGTCTCAGCCATCAAACAAGCAGAAGAAAGAACTTGAGAACTCAGAGACAAGACTTTTGAATTTACCCAATATGTCAAATACAAAGAAAAAAAGAATTTTAAAAAATGAACAAAGCCTCCAAGAAGTTTGGGACTATGTTAAATATTCAAACCTAAGACTAATTGGTGTTGCCATGGAAGAAGGGAAGTCTAAAAGTTTGGAAAACACATTTGAGGAAATAGTCAAAGAAAACTTCCCCAGCCTTGCTAGAGATCTAGAGATCCAAATACAAGAAGCTCAAAGAACATCTGGGAAATTCATCACAAAAAGATCCTTGCCTAGGCACATAGTCATCAGGTTATCCAAAGACAAAGGAAAGAATCGTAAGATCTGTGAGTCAAAAGCATCAGGTTCTATAATGGAAAATCTATCAGATTAACAGCAGACTTCTCAGCAGAAACCCTATAAACTAGAAGGGATTGATTGAGATCCTATTTTTAGCCTTTTTTTTTTTTTGAGACGGAGTCTTGCTCTGTTGCCCAGGCTGGAGTGCAGTGGCGCGATCTCCACTCACTGCAAACTCCGCTTCCTGGGTTCACACCATTCTCCTGCCTCAGCCTCCCGTGTAGCTGGGACGACAGGCGCCCGCCACCGCGCCTGGCTAATTTTTTTAAATGTACTTTTAGTAGAGACGGGGTTTCACCGTGTTAGCCAGGATGGTCTCGATCTCCTGACCTCGTGATCCGCCCATCTCGGCCTCCCAAAGTGCTGGGATTACAGGATTACAGGTGTGAGCCACTGCGTCTGGCCTTTTAGCCTCCTTAAACAAAACAATTATCAGTCAAGAATTTTGTATCTAGTGAAACTAAGCTTCATAAATGAAGGATAGATAGTCTTTTCCAGACAGACAAATGCTGAGAGAGTTCACCACTACCAAGCCAGCACTACAAGAATTGCTAATAGGAGCTCTAAATCTTGAAACAAATCCTTGAAATACACCAAAATTGAATCTTCTTAAAACATAAATCTCACAGGATCTATATAACAATAAGACAATGAAAAAATTAAGGTATTCAGGCAACAAATAGCATGATGAGTAGAATAGTACCTCACATCTCAATACTAACATTGAATGTAAATGGCCTAAATGTTCCACTTAAAAGATACAGAATGGAAGAATGTATAAGAATTCACCAACCAAGTTTCTGCTGTCTTCAGGAGACTCACCTAACACATAAGGATTCACATAAACTTAAGGTAAAGGGGCGGAAAAAGATATTCCATGCAAATGGACACCCAAAGCAAGCAGGAGTAGCTATTCTTACATCAAACAAACAAAAAAAAACTTTAAAGCAACAGTAGTTAAAAAAGACAAAGAGGGACATTACACAATGAAAAAATAACTAGTCCCATAGGAAAATATCACAGTTCTAAATATATATGCACCTAATACTGGAGCTCCCAAATTTATAAAACAATTACTACTAGACCTAAGAAATGAGATAGATGGCAACACAATAATTATGGGGGACTTTAATACTCCACTGATAGCACTAGACAGGTCATTAAGACAGAAAGTCAACAGAGAAACAATGGACTTAAACTATTCCCTACAATAAATGAAGTTAACAGATATTTACAGAACATTCTACCCAACAACTGCAGAATATACATTCTATTCATCAGCAAATGAAACATTCTCCAAGATAGACCATATCATAGACTACAGAACAAGTCTCAGTAAATTTAAGAAAATCAAAATTATATCAAGTACTCTCTGAGACCACCGTGGAATAAAATTGGAAATCAACTCCAAAAGGAACCCTCAAAATCATGCAAACACAAAGAAATTAAATAACCTGCTCCAGAATGATTGCTGGGTTAACAATGAAATCAAGATGGAAATTTAAAAGTTCTTTGAACTGAACGATAATAGTGACACAACCTATCAAAACCTCTGGGATACAGCAAAAGCACTGCTAAGAGGAAAGTTCATAGCAATAAATGCCTACATCAAAAAGTCTGAAAGAGCACAAATAGACAATCTAAGGTCACACCTCACAAAACTGTAGAAACAAAAACAATCCAAACCCAAGCCCATCAGAAGAAAAGAAATAACAAAGATCTGAGCAGAACTAAATGAAATTGAAACAAACAAACAAAACCCACAAAAGATAAATGAAACAAAAAGCTGGTTCTTTGAAATGATAAATAACATTGATAGACCATTAGCGAGATTAACCAAAAAGAGAGAGATCCACGTAAGTCCAATTAGAAACAAAATCAGAGATATTACAACTGATGCCACAAAATACAAAAGATTACTCAAGGCTGCTATGAATACCTTTACGTGCATACACTAGAAAACCTGGAGAAGACAGATAAATTCCTGGAAATATACAACCCTCCTAGATTAAACCAAGAAAGCATAAAATCTGAACAGACCAATAATAAGCAGTGAGATTGAAATGGTAATAAAACAACTGCCAACAAAAAAAAGTCCAGGACCAGATGGATTCATAGCTGAATTCTGTCAGACATTCAAAGAAGTATTGTTGTCAATCCTATTGACACTAATTATCAGAGAAATTCAAATTGAAACCACAATGCAATACCATATCACTCCTGTAAGAATGGCCATAATTAAAAAAAAAAAAACAAAAGATAGTAGAGTTGGCATGGCTACTGTGAAAAGGGAACATTTTTACGCTGTTGGTGGGAATGTAAACTAGTACAAACACTATGGAAAATAGTGTGGAGATTCCTTAACGAACTGCACGTCTGTACATGTAACCCAGAACTTAAAGTATAATAATAAAAAAGTTATTGTATACTAAAAAAAAAGAACTAAAAGTAGATCTACCCTTTGACCCAGCAATCCCACTACCAGGTATCTACTCAGAGGAAAAGAAGTCATTATATGAAAAAGATACTTGCACATGCATGTTTACAGCAGCACAATTTGCAGTTGCAAAAATATGGAACCAGCCCAGATGACCATCAATCAACGAGTGGGTAAAGAAAATGTAGTTTATATATACCATGAAATACTACTCAGCCATAATAAGGATTGAAATAATGGCATTCGCAGCAACCTGGATAAACTTTAAGACTATTATTCTAAGTAAAGTAACTCAGGAATGGAAAACCAAGCATTGTATGTTCTCACTCATATACAGACATGACCTGTTCCCCAAAAACCTATTGAAATAAAAAATCAAAAAATTATAAAATAAAATAAAATACAAATAAATTGGTGAATTAAAAAACAAACAAAAAAAAAAACAAAATACAATTCATACTGAGGCTTAATTTCCAGTGTGATAGTAGTAAGAAGTGGGCCTCTAGGAGGTAATTATGTCACGAGGGCAGAGCCCTCATTGTGATTAATACGATTAGTGCCCTTGTAAAAGATCTGAGGGAATTTATTTGTCCTTTTTGTCCTTTTTCCACGTGAGGACACACAGCAAGAAGGTACCATCTTTGGAGCAGAAAGCAAGCCCTCATCAGACACTGAATCTGTTGGTGCCTTGATCTTGGACTTGCCAGACTCTCGAATTGTGAGCAATAAATGTCTATTGTTTATAAATTACCTAGTATAAGGTATTTTGCTGCAGCAGCCAGAATCAATTAAGACAGCATGAAACCTCAATATATCTATTTATAAATTATAGACATACTCCATTATGCTATTATTTTATAGAAATTATAAAATATGAACAAATAATTTTGTTAAAGAATAAAATAAAAATTAAACATAAATAAAATGTTTATATTGTCTTTCCAATCCCAGTGGATTGTAATGTATAAATCAGTTTGGAGACTACTGCTCTAGGAGGCAATCAGTATAAACATTTAGATTCTACTTCTTCAAATTGGCAAGAAAATAATCATAGAATCTAGAAAGTCTTAGGGGTATGAGGTATTCCCTAGTCTATTGAGGAAAAGTCTTATCTCCACTTAGGCAGGTTACTACTCAGAAAGCTGGACTAATTTGGGTAATGGCAAGGCTAGATGCTTAATGTAGCCTCAAGAATTACAACATTAGCATGTGAGAACAACGGTATTATAAAATAAAACATGAAAACAGAGTGATTATATAAATTAGTTTAGTTACATGAAGACTTTGAGGTTATTTTGTATATTTACTTCAAATGGCAACTTTTTTCTAAAAATGTGTTTATAGCAACATTTCTGAAAAGCACAATGGCAATAATACATCCAAAAGCCTTAAAAATGTTTATATATCATAAGTAAACTTCTTAGACTTCTAAGAGCCTACAGAAAGAAACTATGATATCATGAAAATTTTATAAATAAAGATATTCCAATGATATTCATTACAGATAATTTATAATAACACAATTTAATAATTAGAAACAACGTCTATATCAGATGTAGGCAAAAATGGTTAAACAAATTATAATGTAGCCATGCAATGCAACATTCTGCAACTGTTAAAAATTATACTTTTGACCGCTGGGCATGGTGGATCACGCTTGTAATTCCAGCACTTTGGGAAACCGAGGAGAGAGGATCATGAAGTCAGGAGATCAAGACCATTCTGGCTAACATGGTGAAACCCAGTCTCTACTAAAAATACAAACAAATTGGCCGGGCATGGTGGCCACCACCTGTAATCTCAGCTACTCAGGAGGCCGAGGCAGGGGAATTGCTTGAACTGGGAGGCAGAGGTTGCAGTGCACCGAGATTGTGCCACTGCACTCCAGCCTGGGCAAGAAGAGCTAAACTTCGTCTCAAAAAAATAAATAAATAAATAAAAATAAATAAAAATTATACTTTCAAAGACTATTTGCAGACATCATAAAATGCCCAACATTAAGTAGGGGAAGCAACATAACAAATTAAGTCACATATACCCTTACAAACCTTTCTCTCCCCCTCTTTCACACACATGGACATTCCTATGTACATTACACTGATAAATTCCTAAAAGGAAAAACACCTGAATTTTAATGCTATCTAGGGAGTTATATTAGTGGCTATTTTTATAATATTCTTTAATGTTTTCTGTATTTTCCAAATTTCCTAGCACAAATACAGGTAACATTCATATAATTAGAACTCAATGCTACTGAAAAGCTTATTGAAAGTCGTCTTGAAAGAAAATATATTAATGTAGGTTCTCAAAATTCAAAAATATGTTAAATAGTTTTATAGGTCTAGGGTTGGGCAGTGAAGAGCTATGTGGTCTCTAGGTCTGAGAAAAGGTAGTTTGAAGGAAATTCACATAGTCAATTTGACTTCATGTGGCAGAAAATGTCTATATTATATTTTAGATAGTAATTATTCACATTATAGTAATGATGCATTATCAAATCATGCATTTGAATCTGAATTTGCAGAATTAACATTGACATGACTTAGATATAACTCTCAAGTATTAAATGAAAGTTAATAAAAATAAGATGTCCTATTTATTTAAAATTAAAAAACAAACGAACAAACAATTTCCAGTTGCTGGCAAGATGGCCAAATAGAAACAGCTCTGGTCTGCAGTTCCCAGCAAGACTGACGCAGAAGGTGGGTGATTTCTGCAATTCCAGCTGAGGTACCCGGATCATCTCAACAAGACTGGTTTGTCAGTGGGTACAGCCGAAGGAGGGCGAGCTGAAGTAGGGTGGGGCATCACCTCACCAGGGAAGCGCAAGGAGTCGGGGAACTCTCTCTCCCAGCCAAGAGAAGCCATTAGGGACTGTACTGTGCGCGCTGGCCCAGATACTGTGCTTTCCCCACTGTCTTTGCAATCCACAGACCAAGAGATTCCTTCCAGTGCCTACACCACCAGAGCCCTGGGTTTCCAGCACAAAACTGGGCGGCTGTTTGGGCAGACACTGAGCTAGCCTCAGGAATTTTTTTTTTTTTTTTCATATCCCAGTGGTGCCTGGAACACCAGTGAGACAGAACCATTCATTCCCCTGCAAAGGGGCTGAAGTCAGGCAGCCAAGTAGTCTGTCTCGGCGGGTCCCACCCACAGGGAGCCCAGCAAGCTAAGACCCACTTGCTTGAAATTCTTGCGGCCAGCACAGCAGCAGTCTGAGCTCGAGCTGGGACACTGGAGCTTGGTGGGTGGCGGGCGTCCACCATTGCTAAGGCTTAAGTAGGTGGTTTCACCCTCACAGTGTAAACAAAGCCGCCAGGACGTTCGAACTGGATGGAGCCCACTCCAGCTCAGCAAGGCTGCTGCAGCCAGACTGTCTCCTCTCTGGGCAGGGCATCTCTTAAAAAAAAGGCTGCAGCCCCAGTCAGGGACTTACAGATATAACGCCCACCTCCCTGGGACAGAGCACCTGGGGAAAGGGGTGGTTGTGGGCGCAGCTTCAGCAGACTTAAACGTCCCTACCTGGCAGAGCTGCAGAGAGCGGCAGATCTACCAGCACAGCGTTTGAGCTCTGATAAGGGGCAGACTGCCTCCTCAAGTGGGTCTCTGACCCCTGTGTATCCAGACTAGGAGACACCTCCCAGTAGGAGCCAACAGATACCTCATACAGGAGAGCTCTGGCTGGCATCTGGCGGGTGCCCTTATGGGTCGAAGCTTCCAGAGGAAAGAATAGGTAGCAATCTTTGCTGATCTGCAGCCTCCGCTGGTGCTACCCAGGTAAACCAGGTCTGGAATGAACCTCCAGCAAACTACAGCAGACCTGCAGCAGAGAGGCCTGATAGTTAGAAGGAAAACTAACAAACAGAAAGGAATAGCATCAACATCAACAAAAAGGATGTACACTCAGAGACCCCATCTGAAGGTCATTGACTTCAAAGACCAAAGGTAGATAAATCCACGAAGGTGGGGAGAAAACAGTGCAAAAAGGCTGAAAATTCCAAAACCAGAATGCTGCTTCTTGTCCAAAGGATCACAACTCCTCACCAGCAAGGGAACAAAACTGGATGGAGAATGAATTTGCGAATTGACAGGCGTAGGCTCCAGAAGGTGGGTAATATAACCAGTTTAGAGATGAACACAAATGACCTGATGGAGCTAAAAACACAGCACAAGAACTTCGTGAAGCATACACAAGTATCAATAGCCAAATCGATCAAGAGGAAGAAAGAATATCAGACTGAGGATCAACTCAATGAAATAAAGCAAGAAAACAAGATTAGAGAAAAAAGAGTGAAAAGAAATGAACAAAGCCTCAAAGAAATATGGGACTATGTGAAAAGACCAAATCTGTGTTTGATTGGTGTACCTGAAAGTGATGGGGAGAACGGAACCAAGTTGGAAAACACTCTTCAGGATATTATGCAAGAGAACGTCCCCAACCTAGCAAGGCAGGCTAACATTCAAATTCAAGAAATACAGAGAATGCTACAAAGATACTCCTCGAAAAGGGCAACCCCAAGACACATAATTGTCAGATTTAGCAAGGTTGAAATTAAGAAAAAATGTTAAGAGAAGTCAGAGAGAAAGGTCAGGTTACCCACAAAGGGAAGCCCATCAGACTAACAGCGGATCTCTTGGCAGAAACCCTACAAGCCAGAAGAGAGTGGGGGCCAATATTCAACATTCTTAAATAAAAGAATTTTCAACCCAGAATTTCATATCCAGCCAAACTAAGCTTCATAAGTGAAGGAGAAATAAAATCCTTTACAGACAAGTAAATGCTGAGAGATTTTGTCACCCCCAGGCCTGCCCTACAAGAGCTCCTGAGGGAAGCACTAAACATGGAAAGGAACAACCAGCACCAGCCACTGAAAAAACATACTAAATTGTAAAGACCATCGACGCTATGAAGAAACTGCATAAACTAATGGGCAAAATGACCAGCTAGCATCATAATGGCAGGATCAAATTCACACATAAGAATATTAACCTTAAGTGTAAATGGGCTAAATGCCCCAATTAAAAGACACAGACTGGCAAATTGGATGAAGAGTCAAGACCCATTGGTGTGCTGTATTCAGGAGACCCATCTCACACGCAAAGACACACATAGGCTCAAAATAAAGGGATGGAGAAATATTTACAAAGCAAATGGAAAATATAAAAAAGTAGGGTTTGCAATCCTAGTCTCTGATAAAACAGACTTTAAACCAACAAAGATCAAAAGAGATAAAGAAGGCCATTACATAATGGTAAAGGGATCAATTCAACAAGAAGAGCTAACTATCCTAAATATATATGCATCCAATACAGGAGCACCCAGATTTATGAAGCAAGTTCTTAGAGACCTACATAGAGACTTAGACTCCCACATAATAGTAGTGGGAGACTTTAATACTCCACTGTCAACACTAGACAGATCCATGAGACAGAAAATTAACAAGGATATTCAGGACTTGAACTCAGCTCTGGACCAAGTGGACCTAATAGACATCTACAGAACTCTGCACCTCAAATCAACAGAATATACATTCTTCTCAGCACCACATCACACTTATTCTAAAACTGACCACATAATTGGAAGTAAAACACTCCACAGCAAATGTAAAAGAATGCAAATCATAACAGTCTCTCAGACCACACTGCAATCAAATTAGATCTCAGGATTAAGAAACTCACTCAAAACTGCACAACTATATAGAAACTGAACAACCTGCTCCTGAATAACTACTGGGTAAATAACGAAATGAAGGCAGAAATAAACATGTTCTTTGAAACCAATAAGAACAAAGACACAATGTACCAGAATCTCTGGGACACATGTAAAGCAGTGTGTAGAGGGAAATTTATATATAGCACTACATGCCCACAAGAGAAAGCAGGAAAGATCTAAAATTGACACCCTAACATCACAATTGAAAGAACTAGAGAAACAAGAGCAAACAAATTCAAAAGCTAGCAGAAGACAAATAACTAAGATCAGAGCAGAACTCAAGGAGACAGAGACACAAAAAACCCTTCAAAAAAATCAATGAATCCAGGAGCTAGTTTTTTTCTTTTTTCTTTTTGAAAAGATCAACAAAATAGATAGACCACTAACCTGATTAATAAAGAAGAAAAGAGAGAAGAATCAAATAGATGGAGTAAAAAGTGATAAAGAGGATACCACCAATCCCACAGAAATACAAACTACCATCAGAGAATACTATAAACACCTCTACACAAATAAACTAAAAAATCTAGAAGAAACAGGTAAATTCCTGCACACATACACCCTCCTAAGACTAAATCACGAAGAAGTCGAATCCCTGAATAGACCAATAACAAGTTCTGAAACTGAGGCAACAATTAATAGCCTACCAACCAAAAAGTCCGGGACCAGACATATTCACAGCCGAATTCTAACAGAGGTACAAAGAGGAGCTGGTGCCATTCCTCCTGACACTATTCCAAATGATAGAAAGAGAGAGAATCTTTCCTAACTCATTTTATGAGGCAAGCACCATCCTGATACCAACACCTGGCAGAGACATAACAAAAAAAGAAAATTTCAGGCCAATATCCCTGATGAACATTGATGTGAAAATCCTCAATAAAATACTGGCAAACCGAATCCAGCAGCACATCAAAAAGCTTATCCACCATGATCAAGTGGGCTTCATCCCTGGGATGCAAGGCTAGTTCAACATATGCAAATCAATAAACGTAATCCATTACATAAACAGAACCAATGACAATAACCGCATGATTATATCAATAGATGCATAAAAAGCCTTTGACAAAATTCAACAGTCCATCATGCCAAAAACTCTCAATAAACTAGGCATTGATGGAATGCATCTCAAAATAATAAAAACTATTTATGACAAACCCACAGTCAACATCATACTGAATGAGCAAAAACTGGAAGCATTCCCTTTGAAAATCAGCACAAGACAAGGATGCCCTCTCTCACTCTCCATTCAACACAGTACTGGAAGTTCTGGCCAGGGCAATCAGGCAAGAGAAAGAAACAAAGGGTACTCAATTAGGAAAAGAGGAAGTCAAATTGTCTCTGTTTGCAGATGACATGATTGTATATTTAGAAAACCCCACGGTCTCAGCCCAAAATTTCCTTAAGCTGATAAGCAACTTCGGCAAAGTCTCAGGATACAAAACCAATGTGCAAAAATCACAAGCATTCCTATATACCAATAACAGACAAATAGAGAGTCAAATCATGAGTGAACTCCCATTCACAATTGCTACAAAGAGAATAAAATACCTAGGAACACAACTTACAAGGGACGTGAAGGACCTCTTCAAGGAGAACTACAAACCACTGCTCAAGGAAATAAGAGAGGACACAAACAAACGAAACATTCCATGCTCGTGGAAAGGAAGAATCAGTATCATCAAAATGGCCATACTGCACTAAGTAATTTATAGATTTAATGCTATCCTGATCAAGCTACCATTGACTTTCTTCACAGAACTGGAAAAAACTACTTTAAATTTCATATGGAACCAAAAAAGAGCCCGCATAGCCAAGACAATGCTAAGCCGAAAGAACAAAGCTGGAGGCATCATGCTACCTGATTTCAAACTATACTACAAGGCTACAGTAACAAAAGAGCATGGTACTGGCACCAAAACAGAGATATAGACCAATGGAACAGAAGAGAGACTTCAGAAATAACGCCACACATCCACAATCATCTGATCTTTGACAAACTTGGCAAAAACAAGCAATGGGGAAAGGATTCGCTACTTAATAAAATGGTGTTGGGAAAACTGGCTAGCCATATGCAGAAAACTGAAACTAGATCCCTTCCTTACACCTTATACAAAAGTTAACTCAAGATGGAATAAAAACTTAAGTTAACTAAGACCTAAAACCACAAAAACTCTAGAAGAAAACCTAGGCAATACCATTCAGGACATTGGCATGGGCAAAGACTTCATGAGTGAAACATCAAAAGCAATGGCAACAAATGGCAAAATAGACAAATGGGATCTGATTAAACTAAAGAGCTTCTGCATAGCCAAAGAAACTATCATCAGCATGAACAGGCAACCTACAGAATGGGAGAAAATTTTTGCAATCTATCCATCTGACAAAGGGCTAATATCCAGAATCTAAAAAGAACTTAAACAGATTTACCAGAAAAAAATAACCCCATCAAAAAGTGGGCAAAGGATATGAACAGACACTTCTCAAAAGAAGACATTTATGCAACCAACAAAAATATGAAACAAAGCTCATCATCACTGGTCATTAGAGAAATGCAAATCAAAACCACAATGAGCTACCATCTCATGCCAGTTAGAATGGCGATCATTAAAAAGTCATGAACAACAGATGGTGGAGAGGATGTGGAGAAATAGGAACACTTTTACAATGTTGGTGGGAGTAAAAATTAATTCAACCATTGTGGAAGACAGTGTGGTGACTCCTCAAGGATCTAGAACTAGAAATACCATTTGACCCAGCAATCCAATTACTGGGAATATACCCAAAGGGTTATAAATCATTATCCTATAAATACACATGCACACGTGTGTTTATTGCGGCACTGTTCAAAATAGCAAAGAGTTGGAACCAACCCAAATGCCCATCAATGATATACTGGATAAAGAAAACGTGGCACATATACACCATGGAATACTATGCAGCCATAAAAAAGGATGAGTTCTTGTCCTTTGCAGGGACATGGATGATATTGAAACCAACATTCTCAGCAAAATAACACAAGAACAGAAAACCCAACACTGCACTGTTCTCACTCACAAGTGGGAGTTGAACAATGAGAACACATGTACACAGGGAGAGGAACATCACACACTGGGGCCTGTTGGGGGTTGGGGGCCTAAGGGAGGGATAGCATTAGGAGAAATACCTAATGTAGATGATGGGTTGCTGGGTGCAAATCACCATGGCACATGTATACCTATGTAACAAACCTGCACATTCTGCACATGTACCTCAGAACTTAAAGTATAATAATAATGGTAATAACAATAATAATAATAATAAAAACAATTGCCATTATGTTAAATTTCATATTAGAGCAAACCTTTTGCAGCTAACATTTAGCTCCCAGAAAGTAATACTTTTACTTAGACAAGCTGCCAGGACTAAACTCTAACAGCATAAATATATCACTAAAATAAAAACTTTTCAATAGACAAACACTGTAAGGATTACCTGGTTTAAGTTTTCACATGTAAATTCAATTTGAAATGATATAGCTAAAAATCTCTGTGGTCTAAAGGAATGCTTTTAAACTTCCACAAAGAGAGTGCACAGTTATAGCTTCTACTCACTGATCTGGGCCTTCAGAAACACATCAATACACACAGTACACAAGAAACAGTTGTAAGAGTTTTTTTGTCAATACAAAGCAAGGTCACTGCATTATAGAAAGACTCAGCACTCTGTTTATTTCACTTCCATAAAGGGATTGTTCAAGGGTAAATTCTAAAAGAATAATTCCGAGAAGCATTGAAACCCATGGAAAAACAGACAGCTTTGGGAAAACCCTGAGTATCTATTGTGATATTCTTGGATTACGTTGTAAATGGAAGCAAAGAGTGTATTTGAATAAAATTGTTTGCATTTATCTTTATATAGTTTAAACTAAATGCCTTTACTCCTCACTTCAAAGCAATGGAAAGGAACATAAATACCAAGAAAATAATAAATTAATAGCAATTATGGTGACTCACTCTGGAAAATCAAGATAAATAAGAAAAACTTACAACAATTAAATGCTGACAAAATTGTAATCCAATTTAATGAGGGCCTGCTCCATGCCAGACACTGTAGGTTGCTGCGATTACTGTTAATGCTTCCCAAATACTGTATTTTCTGTATACAGGCCACATTAATAATAGGAAACAAGGCCAGGACAAGGTTGAAACTACTGAGGTGTTTACTTTGGGCACCAAATTTAAGGAGGCACATACAAACAAAAATCCCCTTAGTAATCCAAACAAACAATATTTTCATGAAATATTTTTAAAGCAAAAAAGCAGAAAATCCATGATTAACAAAATATTAAAATTTTAATAAACATCTATCAGAAATCATATACCAAACACTACTTTGTCCAAGTGGAAATTGTAAAAGCAATTTCACATTTAAAAATGTTTTCAAAGTGAAAAGAAGATAAACCTTTTCAGTAGAATGTCTTGTTTCTTTTTAATACTTTTGGGTCTTCCTTAAACAATACTCTCTTGAGAACATAATGGGAAAACAACATCCAGAATCTTTCCACTTTGTCCCTCACTAAGAGACTTGAAAAAAAATCACATGTAAGACATGGGGATCTTTAGAAGAGATTCATTATGCAAAGACAGCACATTGATATTTACAAAGCAAATCTCATTATATATGATAGATGGTTAGAACAGGAAAAAATTTTAAAAAGAAAAATATCATGACAGTACTCCTTTAGAAACACACTTAATATTTGGCTAACATCCTGTTTTCCTGTTTTCTTCATTGTCTAGATATTTCTACTGTTTTTCTAAGCCTTTTACAAACAATCTCTTAGAAAGCCAACATTTAAGCAACTCTAAGAGGCCTTGAGGAAATAAGATGAAACATTCATAAGAAACAAAAGCAAGAGTACTAAAGAGAATAAAAGAATAACCCTGATAACCAGTCAGTGCTCTAGGAAATTTTCTTTGGAACACTGAAACAAGATCTAGCTGTAACATAACAAATTGTAATAAGGTAAAGAAGGTAGCTGCCTCACAGCTGTAACACAGCAAGTTAGTAACCAGGAAATTCTAATATTTAATGAACTAAAGACAGGTTTGTTTAAACCTAGATTGCATTTTATGAATGAAAATAAATACTTCTAAATTAATGGCTTTGTGATCATGTGCAAGATTAAAATATTTTATATTCATTCATATTAAATGTCGTAAGATTAAAAAAAATCCTAATGATATCTTTAAATAAAATGAAAGAATACATGGATTATGACCTTATATGATCACATGCATCCTAAAACCTTTAACTTCCGAGTGGTTCTAGAATTGAGAACCCACAAAATTCTCATCCCACTTAGTGGGAAAGATTATTGAAATTGCTGATCCTAAGTCCCACACTAAGATTTTCTAAATCTTTATCTCTAGGGTTAGCACCTCATAAATGGCACTTTTAGGAAAAACCCCTGTGATACTTACATGTATGTCCAAGTTTGAGAACCACTGCTGAATATAGAGTTTTAACTTAGGCTTTTAGAAATAGGCATGAAGAAAATAGCTCCTGGGATGCATTTTGAGGTTTAGTGCTATAGAAATGGTCAGCTACAAAGCATTATATAGGATATATAATCTCTTCTGGTTCAGTCTTATTACTGATGGTAATTACAATAGATTTCTTGGGATGCATAATTGGCCATTACTGTAGAAAAAAATGTAAAAGTATGTTTTGATGCCTTTATTGTCTTGATCCTAAACTGTCTAACCCATGATGATAGTATTTTGGTTCTGTATTTTAAAATATGTCTGTGTCCTAGGTTATGAGACACTATAATTACCAACTTTTCTATTTACATATATACATTTATCTATCTAATGATTTTACTTGCTGTATTTAAAAATCCTGGTGATGATTATATTAAACAATACAAAGTGACTGGGACACTCACTCTATTGTTTTCAAGTCTAGTATCCCAGGGTCTTTGGGTTCTCTGGCCCTCCATTACTACAGCAGCAGGGTTGTTCTGACATCATGAAGATCCTCTGATACAGATCTCCTTACTGCTTCAGGGACAAACAGGTAGAGGCAGACAGGCCCACTTTCAGCCAATCAAAAAAGAAACCCCCAGACTCTGAAGGGATGTGGGGAAGAGAAGAGAAAACAGTTTGCCTAAAAGAAGAGGTTGGGTTGACAACACATCTTGATCATCAGTAGGAAATAGAAGGAAACCTGAATTTGTAGTAAAAGAAACATCACAGATTATTGAATATTACAGCTGGAACAGATTTGAGGGAACAAATAAATAAGGCCTTTCATTTTACCAAAGAGGAAGTAAATACAGGAAGAGGTTAAGGTGATTGCTAAGTCCTTTAAAGGAAAGAATCTCATAGGTCACCACACTAACCCTTGTTTATTACAGTTTCCATGAAGTTGCTTTAACTCATAACAGAGTATGGAATATAAGCTTTTCCTTTGCAGCAGTTATACTTTATGGGAAATGCTTGGTTGATGCTGGGGTAGCAGAAGGTAAGGAGAATGAAAGAAATCACTGCAAACATTTCCAAACTCCATTGCTTTTTTATAAATCAACAATTAGTTTTTAAATCACCTGGAATCCTTCTACCTCAAATAATCTAGTTCGTCCAACGTGCTTTCAAACTACCTATTTAAATAGAAGACTCCACTCAACATGATCTTAGATATTGGAAAAGGGAATAGAGGAAAACATGGATGACCCATGGTGGCTTTGATCAGAATACTTCTTTTCATTTGATAATTCATAGCCAAGAAGTGGATACCAGGTTTATTTTCATTACTGATCCCTGCAAATGGGCATAATGCCTTCTGACATGTAACTTTTATGACCAAAGGATTTGTGTATAAAGAAGCTCACATTTCAATGAAATGTTGAATTCTAAACTATCATAGCAATATCACGATACCTCAATTTTCTAACAACCACATTCAGGAATTATAAATGTATTCATTACGTGTGGCCCTTAAGTGGACATTCGTATTGGTAGATACCAAGAACACATGATAATATAATATATCATGTCTGATTTTTCAAAAGAAAAGCAGCCAAAGAGAAATGGCCAAAAAGGAAAGAGGCTTTCATTTGAAAGCATATTTGTGAGTGTGTGAAGTGTGTGTATGTGTGTTTAGAAGAAGAGGCAGAAAGACAAAATAGGGAGGGAATATAGACAGTGGAGGAAAATTATGTCTAAATACCACTATAACTAACTTATTCTTTGTTCAGGAATCATTGTTCCAATAAAAATAGAAGGACAAATGGGGGCCCAGCTATCTTTACTTCTTGTTATAAAGGTTTTGGGGTCCCATCTAAGCATCCCAGTAAACAGGTCTTAAGTTTCTTTCTACAAAATCTGCAGAGTTTGAAACCATCATCACATTTATTTCACTATCAAAGAAATTCTTCAACTATCATTTTTCCTATCCTCTTTTCAAGATTATACATTTCCATCAAATAATCCATTTTGGGAGGCTGTCCTTAAAATGGGGTCAAAAGGTAAAAGACATCAACATTCAAGTCATAGTGCCATGGGAGGAAAAGCAAGGTAGTGGTTTACCAGCTCTTTTTCTATGTTTTACTGCTATTGTAAAAATAATGATGCCCCAATTAAGATAATCAGTGAAGACGGATGCTACAACAAGATGAATAATACCTTATTTCATAGACTACCAGGGTTAACTAATGGTCTTTGTTCAGAAAGTCCAGATTTAATAGCCTGTAGAAGTAGAGTACAGTTTTTCTATCTATGAACTGTACTTTTTGTAGAAATCTGTCAGCTTTACTCAGCAGCTATCTCTACCTAAAGGCATATCTGTTCTGGATTAAATGTCAGTCCTCTCTTCTCTTCTTCCTGCTTTTCTGTGGGTACAGAAATAGTTTATAGAAAATGAAAAGTTATTTTTGGGTCTAGTGATATTAACATGGATTTTGAATTTTGGAAATTCTTGTTAGAATTTTTTAAGTGAACAGATACATATCTGCTTACTGCTTAGTATAAATCTAATTATATTCAAACTCATAAAACAATGCTAGAAAAACTAATATACAAAAGAAAATTTTCATGGTAACATAACATATTTGCCATAAGAGCCTTTTGCTGGTAATTGGAAGATTCAGCTTTACTTCACTGTTTAATCACCCACAAAACTGTTTATTGCCCTATATATTCCTCCAACAAGAACATTATGCTCTTAACGTGGCCCTCAGAGAACCAGGGTATATAGCAGGGTTACAGCACATTCTACTTTTTTTCAAATATTAAATTTGAAATTAAATTCAAATGACAAATTTTAATCTGACCATCAGACTCTGATAACACATACTCCAATTAGTACACACTTGAACTGAAAGAGGTTATTATTTGATGCAGAATGATACAGGCAATAGATTAAGGCATAAATAACAATATCTGCAACATAAGCTATGGGTCTAAAATATTAACTTTTAATTACATATGGTTAATCCTCAGTTTAGACCATAAAACTATAGTTTTTAAAGAAACTCTTAAATATTTTGTTCATAAATATGTTTACTGCATGTTTGTATACATTCATTTAGGTATATTTAGTTTTCCTTATAAAGCTTTTAAATAAATACAATAATTACAAACTACTACTTTTTTATTTAAAAGTAACTTTTTTCACAATCAGTAGAAAATAAAACTAGCTGCCATTAGTAATTTCTAGACAAAAACAGAGAAAAGTTAACAGACTGGTTATTTAAAATACTGTTTAAAATACTTTTGAAAACTTAAGTACTTATTTACAGTTATCGTTATGTAATTCTATACCTGTAGGTTAAGTTTTTATACAGATATGCATATTGTGTGATAGCCACAATCTAAATATAGCATCACATATTCATAGAGCACCTAATCTGTGCTGAGCACTGTGCAAGGCATAGAGATATAGAGATTTAAAAAATGTCTCTTCTCTGAATGAGCTTTAAAGTAGAGTGGTGTGAAAGATATTTAAACAGATCCTTACAATGGTCTATGGAAGGCTACAGTGAAGTTGTTAAAAGGTGTAGCGGAACTGAGGAGAAGAAGATGGGTCTTAGAAGAGAAGCAGAAGTTTGCTGGGTTGATAAGACTGGGAAAAACATACCTGGTAGGTGCTGTAGGAAACAACATTAGGGGCTATGGCCTGGAGGGATTAGAGGCCATGCAAAAGATTTGGTTGAATAAGCACTAGTACTGTAGTTTGGTATTTCTGGAGCAAGACTGGAAAAGACACAGAAGAAGAGAATATCTGGAGGTATTCTATATTGCCATTTTAAAGGAGGCCATTCATGCTACAGGTGACGAGGAGCCATTTAACAAACTTTACACACAAAAAAATGTGGTAAGATTTGCATGTAAGATAACCTTATTAGCAGCTTTGTGGGTGACAGATTTAATAGCACAGTTAAAGGCAAGAAGACTACTGAAGGGACCACTGTTAAAATCTAGATTAGAAATGATGAACACGTGAACTAGGATAGCAGATGTGGAGATAAGAAGGAAGATGCAGACATGAGACATATTTAGGAGGTGGAAAACAAAGAGTCTGCTCTGATTAATTAGATGGTGCATGAGGAAAGAGAGAAGCCACCAGTGATGCCCAGGTTCTCTGCTGGATCATGGAGAATAAAGTGGCTTGTCCTTAGAGACAAAGCAGAAATAGCAGGCTAGTGGCTGGAGTAGGAGAAGGAGGTGCAGTTACATCCATTCTGAGTAAGCTCTAGATCCCTATATTTACAAGTGATGATATGTAGTAGGCAGTGGAATGTAGCATATATATTTTGAAGCCCAGATGGAAGATATAGGATGGAAATAGTGTTTGTGCCTCAGCTGCTTAAGATGTTATTTTGAACCCATGGCTAGAGTATACTGCAGAGTCTGAATAGTAGAAAAGAAGTAGGCCAAGCACCGAACTCTGAGAATGACTGATTCTGGAATGGGCAGGCCATAAAGAATATTAGGTAGGTTCATGTCAGGGAAATAAACCTTACAAAACTTTAAAGTTATATTCATGCATACATTTCTGCTCTACATGCCAACTGTTAATTTAAGTTACAGGACTTACTTGTTTTGATTACTGCCTTTATATAGAAAATTGTTAAGACAGATGATCTTAGATACTGAGAGTTTTAAAAATTATCCTTTCCAATGAAAGATACTGGCTTGCACTTAGCTTTCAGTTATGGCTAATGAAGAGAGGAGGTCAGGCTGTGGAAAGGGAACCAATCTGTAAGAGTTTGATCTCTTTCTGTATCCTTTCTTCTTCCATTTTTTAAGAGAAAGGTTTATACATTTTATTTGGATGTATTTATACATATTTATTGTGTTTACTATGTGCCATGGAGTGTTTGAGGCATTATATGCAACATATAATGAAAGATACTAAAATTCCTGCCCTGGGGAGCTTAAATTCAAGTGGGTCAGAGAAATAAACCAAATAAATAAGTTAAATGATATAGCATGTTAGTTAGATTGAAATAGGCATAATGGAGAAAACTAAAGTCAGAAAGAGGCATAGGGAGGGAATCCAGTGTTGGAGGCAAGGGGTGAAATCAGGGCTGGCTTCACGGGTGTGCAACCTGGGTAGTCACACAGGGCACCACATTCAGAAGGGCTTCATGTTTGGTTTAATACTCATCATCACCATCCAGAGCTTAATAATTTTTTTAACAAGTTATTCTGCATTTTCATTTTGCACTATACACCTCAAATGATGCAGTTGATTGTGGTTGTAATTTTAAATATGGTGGGCAAGGGAGGCCTGTATGCGATGTTTTTTATTTTCTCACCAGATATGCTCTCCAGATTTCTCTTGAACTCTTTGTCCCAGGAGGTTATGTGGATGGTATTAGTGAGCTCCTTTGCCCTCTGGCTTCTGATTTGGTACAAATAATAAGGATCCCCAGCTGAAGTTCAAAGGTCACTGCTTTTCTCAAGGGAGGCCCGTCTACCCATATCTCATATACTGGATTCTATAAGTGCTCCCAGCCCTTGTCCAGCAGTGGTAACAGCTCTGCTTTATCAGGCCTGGGATATGCATATGCTTCCTGGACTCCCTCTGCTTCCTGCCCATACCTTTGTTAAATCTTTCTTAAATTTTTCTACTTTGAGTATGCCATCTGTGTTTTGCCAGCACTCTGACGGAAAAAGCCTCATTAAGAAGGTAGCACTTGAGTAGACTCCTGAAAGTGGGGAGGGGAAGCCATGCAGCTGTTTGGAGGAAGAGCATTTCAGGCACTGGAAACAGCTGAGGAGAAGGTGGTAGAAGGAAGTGGGATTGCGGATTCTGGGGTAGAAGTAGGAGTGATGTAGTAAATGAGTTCAGTTTCATTCATTAAAAGCTTGAAATTTCTACTAACCACCAAGTAAATATGAGATAGGAAGAAAACTAGAAGAATATGTTGCCCTAGGAGTTAGGGAAGAAAATGTTTCAAGGAGGAAGGAAAGATGGAGCTAGTGTGTCAATGTAGCTGAAGGTCAAATAAGATGAGGATGAAGAATGGATAAGTGAAGTTAGCATCTTGGGGTCATTATTAACATTGAGAAGACTGGTTTCTGTATAGTGGTGTGTGTGAAAATCTGACTGGAGTGGACTTAAGAGAATGGGAGGAGAGAAAACACCAATTGTGAGTAATGACAACTTTTTGAAGGAGTTTCACAGTGAAGAAAAGAAGAGACATAGGAAGTCATGGGCGGCAGAAGCAGAGAGAGAGAGATTTCAAAAAAATATATAGAATAACAAACAGCATGTTAGCATGCTATTGGGAAAGACCTTATAGACAGGATAATATTGATGGCTCAGGAGAGAGCATAAGAATTGCTAAAGCCATGTCCTTGTAGGTGAAAGGGGATGAGTCTAGTAAATAAGTAGAGTGCAGCCCTGCCTATGAGCAAGAAGAGGTCTCAGGGCATGTGACATTGAGCTATTTAGTAGATAATAATCAATCAATATTGACTTTCAGTCTTCCTACAATACAACCTTCCCATACTTTGTGAGCAGTTAGGACGTTAGTATATAATCAAGATCTTGGAGTTTAACTGTTTTGTCACTGATGAGCTCCAAGATCCCAGACAAAACATCCAACCTTTGTGAGACTTAGTTTGCCTTTACTTATAAAATGTAGTAACTACTGGTCATTGCAGTGCCTGGAAAATTAATGAGTTATATAAGTAAACCTTCCCAGGCACCAAATCTCTCTGATGCTTGCTGCTACAGAACTTCATAGAGAGAAAAAAATGAAAAGTGCTTATAGACAGAGACATCTAGCAATAGCCAGTGGAGATCTTTTCACAGTCTGTTATCCCGATTTTGTTAACCTTAAATTTCCTCCAAATTAAAGGTATTTAGTCTCTATGCCTTAATACTCATTGTAATTTTCATTTCTGAGAAAACTGTTTTATAAAAACAGCATGTTTAGTATTCTACTTGCCATTATTTCCATGAGAATCTTGCATGTGATACTTGACCACAGATTCATCATCCTTGGAGACACAGCTCAAATGTCACTGCCACTGGAAGACATTCCTCAGTCACCCCCAGGGAGAACATCTCCTTCTTGTTCCTATTGTACTCTGTTCATACCTGTGCAATGACACTGAACAGGCTGCCTTCTAATGATCTGTTTACATTTCTATCTCTTCCAGACCATGAGCACCTTATCTTACCTTCCTCTGAGTCCTCAGTGACTTGCACAGAGTAGATGTGAGATAAATATTTGCAAATGAATGAATTTAAATATAAATTTCTGAAAGGAGGCTGGTCAAATAAAATAGCATGATATATGAGGAAAGAAATGGAGTAAACAGATACTAAGGCAGAAGGTTTGTATAACTGTTCATGAGAAAAGGAGGTTCATGATGCATACTCTTTTTTTTTTTTTTTTTTTTTTTTTTTTTTTAAGACGGAGTCTCTCTCTGTCACCCTGGCTGGAGTGCAATGGTGCGATCTCGGCTCACTGCAAGCTCCGCCTCTCGGGTTCATGCCATTCTCCTGCCTCAGCCTCCCCAGTAGCTGGGACTACAGGTGCCTGCCACCATGCCTGGCTAATCTTTTGTACTTTTAGTAGAGATGGAGTTTCACCGTGTTAGCCAGGATGGTCTCGATCATGATGCATATTCTTATTAATTCTAAGTATTTTATAAAGAGGCCCTGTTTTCAAAAATGGCTATGGTAAAAAAAAGAGTCAGGGAACACATTATTAACTAGGCTTTTACTTGTTTCCTTAAGAAAGTATATACATGCCCTTGTTCAACTTTCATTTTTAGGGGAATGTGGACATCAATGAACTACTGAAGTTATAGCTTCAATAATTTCAAATAAGAGAGGATACAAATGAATTGAATTTATGTTGTGTGAATTTTCAGAATTGAACTTCCTGGCAGAAGCAAAGTTGCTTATTATTATTAGATTCATTCCTTCCCAACCTAGTTACTCTTTTTTTCCCCTGCTGTGAGGTCTCTGTCTTTGAATTCTCTATTAAGCTTTTTAATAGACAATCTGCTTCAGCACTTTCTGAGGGGAAAAAAAGCTTCCTCTTCTCCCCACAATGCCAGTTAAGTCTTCCATTTAATATGAAATCAAGTGGAGACATCTGTGCTTTGTCATCACAAAAGAAAACCGTTTTATTTTTCTAATTATTATCTACTTATCAGCCTTGGGTTGAGAATTCACTTGCTTTTGTGCCACCTTGAGAATTCAGTCTTAATTCTCCACGTCTAGGCCTAAGATAGTATCATTCCCTTTCTATTAGTGTTTATCTGCATCTGCCTTAGAAAAGTTGTTTACATCCAATATTGGACTACCCTTCACATTAAGTTTAAATTGGAAACTTCTTTTTCTAATAGAGATAATCTGTATAGTCTTCAGGAAACTACAATAATTCAGCAATAGATGAAAATGTTTTAAAACTGTGAAGGGCTCTGAAGCTGATGTTTTCCATCATCAGTTGTTTGTGTAGGTAAATTACATTAAAGGTCAGAAATGAAATGCCCATACCAACAACTAGACTAAGAAGTGGTCTATTACTCACTGCTTTCAGCTTATATAAAAGAGTTTTTGTTGGCCCCAACTCCCAGGAGGGCAACTGCTGGGAAGGAATGAAGTGCCTACAAGACACCAATCCATATTGAAAGGGAGCAAAGTGTTGGTTATGTTTTCCTTCCAACATATCACACAATTGAATCTTTTAGTCTGTGCTTTCTTTTGTTCTACAATATATTTATTTCAAAATCCCCCATAGCACTTAATACCTTGAATATCTCTAAAGGTTTGCTGACTATTGTTAACAGCTCTGACTAAACACCTATTTCTTACTACAAGTGTAGAACACCAGATAGGATCATCACAGTAGGCACCTCACAAGGATCATGCAGACCCTGGAGGAAATTATGGCCCAATAAGCCACAGGAGCCAGAGAAGTCAAACCCGATGTATAAGTGACATAAGTGGGTTGGAGAACAGAGAAAGCAAACATTGCAATGCAGCAATATCCGGGAAAACTGGTGAATTTTAAAAGCGTCTGCTACCAAATACAGAGCTTGCTGATAAGTAAGGGAGAATGAGAGCTGTTGGTATATCAGAGTAGTTTTTCCTGTGGAGGGCTGAGATTCAAAGTTACTCCACCTTCCAGCCAGTCAAATTTTAAACTTTTGGTGTCAGCAAATATTTCTAACATAGTGGGATTCCAGAAGGGGACTAAGTGGTTTCTCAGTCTGTGGAATATGAGCACTCTGACAGAAAAACAAATGAGAAATAATGACTTCTTGATGATGGGGATGGTAAAAAACAAAAATATAGCCATTTCTCTTTATCTAGCTCACATCAAGCCCTGCTGACTGTTTAGCAAGCAAAGCTTTCCAGTGATCAATGATGTCCTTTCCATGACAGAAGAATCTTGAACTCTTCAACCTAGATTCAGATATAGTACTAGGGTGGAATTACACCCATCTCCACTTAGGCTGGTTATAAGATATCAAGAGCACGATGCTGAAGTCCTTCCTAATGATCTCCAAAAGTCAACATATTCTACAGGAAGGATTCACAGCGCCATAAAATTGAAGTAGATATGCATTCATCAAGTACCTCTCAGGAGATTTTAAATTTTTATAAAAATAACCATTTATATTTATCAGATGCTTACTGTAGGCTGGGAACTTACTATGTGTAAAGGCTAACCTCATTGACATGTATTGCCTAATGTAATCCTTACAACTATCTTGTGAAGCAAATATGATTACAAATCCAATTTCACAGATGAGGAACCTGAGGCTTAAAGAGTTTAAACAAACACTTAGCTATTAATTGGAAGCCTGAGCCCTTAACCTCTGTGCCATGCTAAGTATAAATCACAGCTTATTCATTTCTCTAACTTCTGACCTCTAGTGTCATCATGACAATTGTCAGGCCTACGTAACATACCTTAAATGTTCTGTTTGTACCAAAGCTAAACACTGCCAATATAGCTCCCTGGTCAACACGGGGCCCATACCTCTGCCCCTGGCCCACTCCTAGCTTCTACCTAGACTGAGGTCCTAAAAGCAGAGAATGCTTTGAATTCTTTCTCTAACAGACATCATCCTTTCCTTTCCAAAGAATCATGGAACTTGGAAAATATTTTAACAGCTATTTTAAGGCATTTAAAAGATTTAATTGCAACTTATTACGTTTGCCTCCTAATGTATTTCTAAATTTTATTTCTCCCAAAAGTTATATAAAATAACTTCTCAGAGGTTTTATCTGGGAAAGAGACTTCTGGTAAATGTATCATTTTTTTTTTTTTTTTCCCATCAGCAAGGTGCTTCAGAGTGCTCAGAAATGTATAAAATACTAGAGTTATAACTATAAAATTTTGAATTTCTAAAATTGTGGGTCCATAAAAACTATAAATCCTAATCAATCAATCTATGTAAGAAAACAAGGTTATGGCCTTCATGGTAAGATCACTGCTGGCTGCAAAGTGGCACATTCTGTGTATAATGAACGTGTTCATTTGAAGAGCTTATCACATTGCCTGAACATCAACTCCCTTCTAGGCCTACCTCGGTATCAATCTCCAAGTCACCTTTGCTTCAAAATCTTGTATTTATCCTTCACTCTTTTGTATCCTTCCTGACCTCTTCACAAGCACCAAATCTTATTATTTTTTTTTAAGTAGCTTGTCTGGGAGGGCGGAGGTCAGAGGCAGGCTGCTAGGAATGGACCAGTGAAATCCTATGGAGGTCTCTAAGGAAATCTTATCTGCTGAATTGACTTAATGTCCACTTGTATTTTGGACACATGCCCAGAAGCTAGTGGACAGCAGGGTCTTTTATAAGCAACACAATTCCCAAAAACAGAAAGCAAAAAATGAAAGAAAATGTTTGGAGAGCAAGAGCAAGGGCAACCACAAAATATACTCCATCCTGCGTTTGTTTTGAAAGCATTTTCCCTTTTCTATTATTATTAATCAGGTTTTTTTTTAAAGTTTAATTTTAACCATTCTCTTTTCCTGTAACACTATATGCAATAAAACCATCCTTTGAGCTGGGGAATAGCTCCATGGTAACAGATTCTCAAACATCAGCACAGGATGGAGCTTTTAGTGTGTGATCACAGTTCAGCAAAGGAGCAGGAGGAAAATGATGAAATCCACATTGGGTTTCTTTCCTTCTTTGGGATAACATCCTGAGAAAAAAAAAATCAGCAATCTTGAGAGGTTATTGAGAGTGGGGGAAGGAAAATGGAGTCAAGTGATAGAACAAGCTTAACATTTCAATAAGCTAGTTATGGAATTTCCTTTGTTTTAGTTCCCTGAAGAGACGAAAAATACACTTTCTATTCAATGGAGAAGAAAAGAACTTTTGACCCTGACGACACACTTTCCAGCATATACTGAATTTGATTCATTCATTCACTTATTCAACATTCATTGAGTGCCTACTCTGAGCAAGCAAAGTCCTATGGTGGGTGGTGTACTAGGGTCCAGGTTCATAAGTTTTTAATAGGATAAATCTTTGTGAAAGAATATTATATACACAACAAATTAAATGTTTCCATCCCAAATATCTGGCTGTACTAGAATTTAGACATCAAAATCCCACGAGAACACTACTAAATGGGAAGGTCTTTTCTAATAGTTACCATATAACACTGACAAACCACCTAAGTCTTTATCAAAACTTCATTATTTGCCCGCCAAGTTCAGCCAAACCTCACAAATTGGAGTAACTTGATTTAAAGCAGGGTAATAGTAAATTAGGGAAGAATTTCTAATAAGGGTCATTTTAAACTCTCATCATTGTTGTTGGACAGAAATCCTCCTTAAAGAAAACTCTGAGAATATTTTATATATGGAGCTTAGATTGTCTGTAGGTATATGGCTGTTTCTAAAGCGCTTAGGGGTGTTTAATGCCATTTGTTCTTCCAATCTTGTTTGCACTATTAATTTGGTTAATGGGTTAGTAATCTTTTCTTTACAGATAGCAGGAGAATAAAATTCAGCCCAGCTCTTTGCTGAATTATTACATTCTCTGAACAAATGGGGTGCAGATTAATGAGGTTTTACTCAAAGCCTTGAATTCACAGAAGCCTTAAATGAAGTGATACATCCTTGTTTCCATTTAATGAAAATAATAGAGAAATGTAAACTGACTTGAATGCAAGGTAACAGAACTGGATAACTACCTGCCAACATTGAAATCATCTTCGAAGTATGCCTTCTGGCAAATGAAAGGGCTCTGAACACCTACCGACAATGCCAACTATATAACTACTTAAAGGTGAACAAAAAAGTATTTATAATCCTTTCTTGGGTGCAGTGAGTCTCACAATATGTCATAAATACATACAATCATATGGCGCATTAACAATAAACTCAAAAGGGGTTTCTGATTTTCAAGTTTTTTAATTCATTTAATCATAAAGCAATATATGAGCTCCCCCACTCAAAAAAGCCAAATATTCCTATTTGCATTATTCAGCCAAAAATAAAGCAAATAGATGAAAGAATATCATCACATGTAATATTTTCTACAACAGTATATCACGATCAAGATTTTAAATAACTCACTGGTATTAAGAATTCTCTGTATAAGGCACAATTAATATCAACAAATCCTGTATTAAAAAATTGCAAACTGACAAATCAGCAAACATCTATTTTGAAATATCTGCTCATAAAGTAGCACCTAATTATAATAAAAATCCAAGTGTAGGAGAATTAATATGTCAGTGAAAGAGAATTATGACTTCAAAGTGGGAAAAAGAATATGTAGCTCCTTTTTTGTTACTAAATTACTTGGGGAGAAAATATTAGTATTTAAATGCAGTATCATTACTCCTGAAAGCATTACTCATAAATCCATCAAGTTCAAAATACATGCTACTATTATTCTTTTACTTCTAATCTTCTAGCCAACCAAGATGTTATTAAAAACATTAAAAACTAGTTAATGTCTTTGTGGTTTCTTGTATTGATCCAAGATGATGAAGGGAAAAGCTACTGAAAACTATACCGATCCAGTAACAGGCTTGAACTTGAATCCCAAACCTCAATTTTTACATCTATAAAATGAAGAAATACTGCTGACCTAGACATTTTGCTGCTGTATTCTTATTCAGCAATCTGAAAAGCTTAACCTCTAAAATAGACAGCAAAATCAAGATAAAAGATATCTTGTAGATTTGAACAGTACACTTCTACTATGTAAAAGCAGGTAGTATAAGAGGAACAGTTTTCATTTCTCCTCATAAAATATTCTACGACTATAATAAATCAGATTGCTAAGGTTAATGGTGAATAGAAGTTTCTAACCATAAACATTATCATAGGAAATTAAATACTTACAGAGGAAAGTTATAGACATATTTATATCCCAGAAGAGGAGACAAGATTACTAATGAGATTCCAACTCTGCAAAAATTGTGGGTGGGCTGAAGAAGCTATTATGACTCTCAAGATATGCCCACTAAATATCACACTGGGGGACACAGTATGGACTGAAGAGAATCGTCAATGTTTTCAAAACATTTTTTTCTTTGATATGACATTACCACAACCACTTGATATTGAGGATTCTATATTCAGAATTTAGTATTTTGCCTATAGTTAGGGTATGCTGCTAGTAGATGGAGTAATGGCTAGGTCATAACTACTGGAAATCATTCATTCATTTGGGAAATCTTAAAGTTTCTTTTATTTTAATTGACATCTAAAATTGTGCAGTGCGATGTCTGTTTAGATACATCTATACATTGTGAAATGATCAAATTGGAGTAGCTTACCAATAACCTCAAACACTTAGCTTTTAATACTTTATTTACTATAATAGCCATGTATTTATTAAATAGGAATTTAAGACATCTTTTTTAAAGTAGGCTAGTATTTTCATTAGATTTTAAAACTGTTTTGCTAGTGCTGTTTACAAAGCTGTGTAAGTTTTGAGTGGTGTGCCTCATCCTATTTTTTAAAAATATACTTGGTTATTTTCAGTGTGTGGTTGTGCACATTGTGGGTGTTTTCGGGACCACATACATCACATTACAGCAGAAATTCTGTATCATGTGGATATAATTTATTGACCACATAATTATTAGTTCTAATGATTTAATTAAATAGAATTTGTTGTGACTGTATTGGTTATTGAGTTATCTACAAATAGAATAAATTACACATTTCCAAATAACATAGGAGAGATTTATTTAAATAGTTTAATTGGTGAAATACAATCTAAAGATAGACTATTTCCAACTAATTTCTGACTCTTAATAAACTTGTATTTGATTCCAATCTGGAAGGGCTTTAACTTGTCAAAAATTAAACAATATAAATGTGGCCAGGCACAGTGGCTGACTCCTGTAATCCAAGCACTTTGGGAGTCTGAGGTGGGCGAATCACTTGAGGTCAGGATTTGAAGACCAGCCTGGCCCACATGGGGAAACCCTGTAACTACTAAAAAATACATGTATTAGCCAGGCATGGTGGTGCATGCTTGTAATCCCAGCTACTTGGAAGGCTGAGGCAGAAAAATTGCTTGAACCTGGGAGGCAGAGGGTGTAGTGAGCTGAGATCGTACCACCACTGCATTCCAGCCTGGGCAACAGTGTGAGACTCCATTTAAAATATATTATATATATGTATACATATATAATATATACGTATAATTGTATATATACACATATACATATAATATACATATAATTTATTTATCCTATTAAGCCATATATATATTATATACATATATATAATATGTTATATATATAAATGTATATAACCTAGAAAAAATGAATTTTCATTTCTTCTTTGCAAATAGGAAATTTTCATGGTGGGAGGTGAGGGAAGAAATGGAATCACATTAATTTGCCATTTTTAATCCCTTTTGACTTGTTTCCTTTATGAAAACTAAGAATTTACATTTGTCCTTTTTATTTCTTCAAGAGAAAATGCTTAATATCTTGCTTTTTGGTCTCTCTGTACAGAAGGCAGAAACATAACTGATTAGAGATTCTGATGTATTCAGAGCAGTTGTAATCAGAAACTTCAGGCAATTAAGTATTCAAGGGTAGAACCTGGTGTTTGGGTTCCCAGGGCTTCTGATGAAACTTATGGCAATTTTCATGCTTAATTGGGCCACTGGATCCTGTCTGTGTGAGGGGAGAAAAACAAGGACCTCCTTGTTTGGCATTTAAAATGACTTCATTAATGATTACCTGGAAGCATTAACTTGAGACTCATTACAATGTTATCTGTTTTTCTTGTTCTAGTGTTTATTTTGCAAGATGCCAAACTGACCTTTCAGTCTGTCATATAATTTATTTATCCTATTAAGCCATATTGTTGTTGCTTATGAGTTGGACAGACCTGCCCAAAGATAACCTTACCTACTAAAGAACGAGTTTGTGTTTTTGCAAAATGGAAAAGATTGATGGCAGACACAAGCAAACAGAACCAGAAAGAGACTTCATACATGGGAGAAACAATGTTCCTAAACCAAGTTTTTAAGTACTTTAATTTACTTTCAGTATGGGTTTAAACTGGTTCATTTTTAAATAATTGATTTTCAATTGATCTGTATACTTTAGGGTTTTAATGTTAACTCTCTCCTAGTGTCACTCTCCACCCTTTCATCAGGCTAAGCTCATCCACTATAACCGTGTCCTTTACCAAACTATTTGGTGCTGACTTGCAAATCCACATCTCCTGCGCACATCTCTCTCATACACTCACTAATACAAGAACAATACTTAGATATCATCTTGACTCTTCATTCTCTATCTTATGCCTATCAATTAATCATCACCTACCATATATTCATTCTCTACCTCTATTTCCAATGTTATTCTCTTCATGCAAGTCAGCACTAAGCAGGGGAAGGACTGGAGCCATCTCAATAGTTTCCTAACTAGTCTTCCTGCTCCCATCAAGCCATACTAAATCCATGCTTCATGCTACAGCCAGGATGGTTTTTCTAAAGCACAGAATCCTGGTAATGTCCCTACCTTGTTAAAACCCATTGCTTTTGTCATAAAGCCCCTGGCATGGCATTTAAGACATTTTTTTGGAACTTGTCCTCTGCTTAATCTGTTTATCAGTGATTGAAGAGAATTTTATTGATTGTCTATTATGTGCCAAGCACAGTTCCAGATGCTGGTAATATAGCAATAAACTAGCAATAAACTAGTATGCACAATCCCTGTCCATGAGGTCTGTTAATAGAGAAAAGTAGAAAACAAACAGATAAATGCATACTTGAGAGTTTCAGGACTAATAGGTGCTATAAGTAAAACAGATAAGAGCTTTACAGAAAGTGACTTGGGATGCTGCTTTAATTCTGCAGTGATTGGGGAGGGCCTCCAGGAAGGGGTGACATATGACTGAATGTAGAATAATAAACAGAAACACATGAAAAATGGAAAGACCCTGCCTTTCAAGAGCCTGGGACTAGAATGACCTTGATATGTTTAAGGAAGGGAAAAGGAAAAAAAAAAAAAAAAAGGAATGACCACAGTAAAGGATATAAGGCTAGAGTGTTAAGAGGCCAGACGTACAGGGCTCTGCAGGCCACTACACCATTTCAGTTCCATTCTGTGCACTATGGGAAACTACTGGAGGGTTTTAANTATGTTATATATATAAATGTATATAACCTAGAAAAAATGAATTTTCATTTCTTCTTTGCAAATAGGAAATTTTCATGGTGGGAGGTGAGGGAAGAAATGGAATCACATTAATTTGCCATTTTAATCCCTTTTGACTTGTTTCCTTTATGAAAACTAAGAATTTACATTTGTCCTTTTATTTCTTCAAGAGAAAATGCTTAATATCTTGCTTTTGGTCTCTCTGTACAGAAGGCAGAAACATAACTGATTAGAGATTCTGATGTATTCAGAGCAGTTGTAATCAGAAACTTCAGGCAATTAAGTATTCAAGGGTAGAACCTGGTGTTTGGGTTCCCAGGGCTTCTGATGAAACTTATGGCAATTTTCATGCTTAATTGGGCCACTGGATCCTGTCTGTGTGAGGGGAGAAAACAAGGACCTCCTTGTTTGGCATTTAAAATGACTTCATTAATGATTACCTGGAAGCATTAACTTGAGACTCATTACAATGTTATCTGTTTTCTTGTTCTAGTGTTTATTTTGCAAGATGCCAAACTGACCTTTCAGTCTGTCATATAATTTATTTATCCTATTAAGCCATATTGTTGTTGCTTATGAGTTGGACAGACCTGCCCAAAGATAACCTTACCTACTAAAGAACGAGTTTGTGTTTTGCAAAATGGAAAAGATTGATGGCAGACACAAGCAAACAGAACCAGAAAGAGACTTCATACATGGGAGAAACAATGTTCCTAAACCAAGTTTTAAGTACTTTAATTTACTTTCAGTATGGGTTTAAACTGGTTCATTTTAAATAATTGATTTTCAATTGATCTGTATACTTTAGGGTTTTAATGTTAACTCTCTCCTAGTGTCACTCTCCACCCTTTCATCAGGCTAAGCTCATCCACTATAACCGTGTCCTTTACCAAACTATTTGGTGCTGACTTGCAAATCCACATCTCCTGCGCACATCTCTCTCATACACTCACTAATACAAGAACAATACTTAGATATCATCTTGACTCTTCATTCTCTATCTTATGCCTATCAATTAATCATCACCTACCATATATTCATTCTCTACCTCTATTTCCAATGTTATTCTCTTCATGCAAGTCAGCACTAAGCAGGGGAAGGACTGGAGCAATCTCAATAGTTTCCTAACTAGTCTTCCTGCTCCCATCAAGCCATACTAAATCCATGCTTCATGCTACAGCCAGGATGGTTTTCTAAAGCACAGAATCCTGGTAATGTCCCTACCTTGTTAAAACCCATTGCTTTTGTCATAAAGCCCCTGGCATGGCATTTAAGACATTTTTTTGGAACTTGTCCTCTGCTTAATCTGTTTATCAGTGATTGAAGAGAATTTTATTGATTGTCTATTATGTGCCAAGCACAGTTCCAGATGCTGGTAATATAGCAATAAACTAGCAATAAACTAGTATGCACAATCCCTGTCCATGAGGTCTGTTAATAGAGAAAAGTAGAAAACAAACAGATAAATGCATACTTGAGAGTTTCAGGACTAATAGGTGCTATAAGTAAAACAGATAAGAGCTTTACAGAAAGTGACTTGGGATGCTGCTTTAATTCTGCAGTGATTGGGGAGGGCCTCCAGGAAGGGGTGACATATGACTGAATGTAGAATAATAAACAGAAACACATGAAAATGGAAAGACCCTGCCTTTCAAGAGCCTGGGACTAGAATGACCTTGATATGTTTAAGGAAGGGAAAAGGAAAAAAAAAAAAAAAAAGGAATGACCACAGTAAAGGATATAAGGCTAGAGTGTTAAGAGGCCAGACGTACAGGGCTCTGCAGGCCACTACACCATTTCAGTTCCATTCTGTGCACTATGGGAAACTACTGGAGGGTTTTAAGTAGAGAGAGGAGTGACCTGATTTTCACATTAAAAGCTTCCTTCAGGCCAGGCGCAGTGGCTCACACCTGTAATCCCAGCACTTTCGGAGGCCAAGGCGGCCAGATCACGAGGTCGGGAGATGGAGACCATCCTGGCTAACACAGTGCAACTCCGTCCCTGTCATGCGCGTCCATGTGAAGAGACCACCAAACAGGCCTTGTGTGAGCAATAAAGCTTTTTTTTTTTCCATTTTATTTATTTATTTATTTATTTATTTTTTATTTATTTATTTTTTTTATTATACTTTAAGTTCTAGGGTACATGTGCATAACGTGCAGGTTTGTTACATATGTATACTTATGCCATGTTGGTGTGCTGTACCCATCAACTCGTCAGCACCCATCAATTCATCATTTATATCATGTATAACTCCCCAATGCAATCCCTCCCTCCTCCCCCCTCCCCATGATAGGCCCCAGTGTGTGATGTTCCCCTTCCCGAGTCCAAGTGATCTCATTGTTCAGTTCCCACCTATGAGTGAGAACATGCGGTGTTTGGTTTTCTGTTCTTGTGATAGTTTGCTAAGAATGATGGTTTCCAGCTGCATCCATGTCCCTACAAAGGACGCAAACTCATCCTTTTTTATGGCTGCATAGTATTCCGTGGTGTATATGTGCCACATTTTCTTAATCCCATATGACCCAGCAATAAAGCTTTTTAATCACCTGGGTGCAGGCGGGCTGAGTCTGAAAAGAGAGACAGCGAAGGGAGATAAGGGTGGGGCCGTTTTGTAGGATTTGGGTAGGTAAAGGAAAATTACAGTCAAAGGGGGGTCGTTCTCTGGTGGGCAGGAGTGGGGTTACAAGGTGCTCAGTGGGGAGCTTTATGAGCCAGGATGAGCCAGGAAAAGGAATTTCACAAGGTGTCATTGCTTAAGGCAAGGACTGGCCATTTTCACTTCTTTTGTGGTGGAATGTCATCAGTTAAGGCAGGGCAGGGCATTTTACTTCTTTTGTGATTCTTCAGTTACTTCAGGCCATCTGGGCGTATACGTGCAAGTCACAGGGGATGTGATGGCTTGGCTTGGGCTCAGAGGCCTGACAGTCTCTACTAAAAATACGAAAAAAAAAAAAAATTAGCTGGGCGTGGTGGCGGGCACTTGTAGTCCCAGCTACTCGGGAGGTTGAGGCAGGAGAATGGAGTGAACCTGGGAGGTGGAGCTTGCAGTGAACCAAGACTGCGCCACTGCACTCCAGCCTGGGTGACAGAGCGAGACTCCGTGTCAAAAAAAAAAAAAAGCTTCCTTCAGCTTTCTCTACTTCCCACTCTCTCCTGATGCTAGGCTTTAGCCATAATGAACTACTTTTGGCCTCACAAATTTCCATACTCCTCTTCCAGGATTGTATATGTGTTATTCCTTCAGCTTGGAATATCTTCAATGCCTCCCTCCCTCCCAGGCCAGCTTCTGCTTATCCTATGGACCTCTCAGTGCAGACATCACTGCAGCAAGGAAACTTATTCTCTCAAGCTGAAATAGACATCCCTCTTTTCTGGTTTTAAACTTTAGTATCATAGCCCTTATAGCAACATGTTGTGATTGCTTACTTTCCTATCTCTCTTACTGGATCATCAGCTTCTTCAAAACCCATGTTGCCTAGTCGATTCCTGTTTACCCAGCACTAGCTCAGAGCCCCAGTGTACAGCAGGCAATCAAAACATATTCACTGAATAAATGAGGGAGTTTTTTTTTTTAAAGTAATAATGACTATTGATTGCTTACAGGGAAGAGATGGCTTAATGGAAACATGCACAGAATTAGGTGTGCTTAAATTTTTTTTTAATGAAAATAAACAGAGTATGCTGCTAAAGTCCATGTAAATGTTCTGGTACCTTTTTGTCTGATAGCACAATTTCATATATTCCTCTGGTCCAGTCTTTTGAATACATTTTCATTCTCGTAACACATTTCTTCTGCTGCTTTTCTAAATTATTTTCTTGAATGCTAGTGCTCTTTCCTTGTTATTTTTGTTACCTGCCTAGACTAGTATTTGTTCTTTCCTGGTCACTTCTTACATTTTATGTCCAGCCTCTTTAGCTCTTAAACTTCCACATTCACTTCCATGCCATTTTGCATTCATCTGGCATAACAGGAATGACCTCTTGTACAGAGAACACACATGCTGCTGCTTTATACCACCATTCCTTTGCATATAAGCTTGTAATTTAGTAGTCAACTAATTCCTCATTATGCTGGTATTGATTGTCCAGTTAATAGATTACCTAGGTCTCCTCATTCCTTCTTCTGCTGTCTTTTGGCCACAGCATTTTTGTATTCTGCTAGATAATATGCAGAGATGAAGAGAGAAAGTAAAATGCAAATGAATCAATTTTGATCATTTTGAGCAGCTCTCATAAAAAGATCTGATGGAAGACAAGTTTGAAATTATTGGCTCAACTGAGGATTGTAAGCTGTCTATGGGTGTCATTTATTCATGCTATTCTGATCACTTAACATGGATAAGTGGAAAGAAAACGGACAGAAGAAAAAAGAAATAAAAGTTAGTGATAAATAAAAAGAAAGAAAAGAGAGCCAAAAGTAAGATGGATGTTATATGACTATACTGCTGAACCAATAAGTGAGTAAAGTCAGCCCCAGATTTGAATCAATTTCTTCTACTGTGTCTCCTGATGGGGAAACAATCCAAACCTTAGAACAAATAACCACTCATCTGACTGACTTAGCACACCGTAGTTGAAAAACCCAATGGGTTGACTATCTGAACTGTTGGGTTTCATAATGGGTCGTCTTTGTTCAAGTAGATATAAGCCACTGAAGAATACCCAGTCCCTATGCACTCATACAAACAGACACAGTCACATACATAAAACAGTAACGATTATGTTACTGATTACAACGGTTTCCTGATCCCAAAGGGACTTAAGAGAGTTGAATTCTTTCTTAAAATCTAGAAGATAAACCTAATAGTGCTATAAAATCTCAGGCACTTAAATAAAGCAATAGCAAACTATTTTCTGTGAAGAACTCAGGGGATGGAAGTGCTCATACTTAATTCCCTTACAACAAATGTGAAGCCATATGCATTTATGCAGGGTCATTCCTGCATAAATGCAATCCTTCGTGTGCAATGTGCCCCTCAATATAATGACACTCATTAGCAAATTACAAACATTTCTGTGAATATATTAAAAGGTTTAAGAGAAATTAGCCTTTGTTTATGATTAGGAAACATCAGTGAAAATGTATTTTATTTCTTGAATTTTTCTGAATAAATTAAAATTAACAATGAAATACCTTCCCCCTCCCAGTCACACTTCTTCACCAAAGTTCAGATCTTTACATTTCATGCACTGTCTTATCCCCATCAAAATGTTCAGAAATTATGGCTTTAGACAAAGCTTAACAAGGTCCACTTCTCTTCAATAGCCAGGCCCCCTTGACGGCAATGAGATAGGACCTAGTTGGTCTTGACTCCCTAACTGAAGTCATTTGTAAGCACTATGCAACCCCTGGGTGTGGAGCACTGAACAGAAAAGCTCAGACTTCCCATCTTCCCAGTATTACTGGCAGGAGGCCTTATGCCTGCATATTAAGGACCAAGTGCAGTAAATTACGTGCACTCAGAACTGTGCACAGGAACACTCCAGTTCGAACGAGAAGTACTATCTGCTATATTCATTTCTTTTTTTTTCCTTTGTGCTTTCAAATGGATACTATCCTTAAAATAATTACAAACGTGGATTTTTAAAAAAGTAATTTAACTTTAAAGCATTGGAGAGAGATATATTTCCAAGGCAGTTATAAATTCCACATAACACGACCTAAAAAAGGGTTCTGGTCATCTTGGAGCAAAGTTTCACAAGATACTGTCAAGCAGAAAAAGTGGTATTATTAGTTTAGTCACTGTGTGCTAGAAAACCAAGGATTTTCAACTGTGTAAACAAATGAAATGTTGAACCTTTCAATGTATCAAGGTCTCTATGCTGACAAAATGTTCACAACCTGCCTGGGGCTATAATCTTGCAACTGCTTTAAGCAAAGAGCACTAAATCTACCTCCTAATTGGCTGAGACGCAGCCACAGAAAATTCAGGTGTCAGAAAATAGTAAAAACGAATCATTAGATCACTCTTATCTGAAGACATCCTGAAACAGCATCTCAATCTAATATTTTGAAATACTTCATATAGTGGGTCCTGTCTAGAACATTAAAAAATCAGTCATTACGTATCAGGTGCAGGGACAGATTCAATTTAGAACACTGGCCAACCACTGTCTAGCAACATATGAGTATAGCTATAAGAACAATTTTCCTAGGACTATATTTCCCAAAGAGTTATAAACATAAAAACAAAAATGCAGCTACAACAAAACAACTGTGCTGAAACTTTTAAACCACTTAACCTGATGTTTAGAAACAGAATTAAACTTGGCCATCCAAACTGAGTTCTAGGTGAGAAAGGACAGGCAGAATTAAATCGGTCATTTCACTTGGAGGTTAATCTGTCCAGGAGGGCAATTAGGCAAGTGCTCAATGAAGTTATTAGTATTTTATTTCATTTTATTTTATTTTATTTTATTTTATTTTATGTTTTTAGTTTCTTCACTACTATTCTTTAAACTATTTTCTGCCAGAGTTCCAAATCACGACATCGGGTAAAATAATAAAAAAAAGTTTATAAGTAGCCATTTAAAAGGAAGGTAGTATTGGAATCGGCATATTTTCTTTCTGTATCTCTAGAAATCAAATTACTTTCTTTTTGTCCTTGATAACTGTTGCCGTTGAAGGCGGCTTGTATCCAACAATACTTTGGGAAGGGGGAAGGCTGAAAAACTTTATAAGGGTGCCACATTAAAATACTGTATGGTATTTTATAGTTTCACCACATTTAAAACCACCAGTCTACATAATAGGCAGAAAACATTTTACAGAGAAGATTGTGGAATCAGTAACTGGTAAACCTTCAGTTACCTAAAACTTCTTTTTCCTGAAACAGGCAACATGCTTGGTTTGATCATGCTCTCCGGTTGGCTAGTAATTGAAACTGTTCTTCAGTGCTGCAAACCTCATCAAGCAAGCATGGAAAAGGCAAAGTCAGTACGTAAAAATGGTACTAAGTGAATATCCCCAGATGCTTTTCCTGGCTCTGAGGCTAATAGTCATCCATAAAAATATTGCTTTATCTCTAACAGTATTTTTTACTATTTTTATCTACAAGGGAACAAAAAAACCCTTCACTATATTATGAAATAATATAAATCTGCTTTAAAACCTTAGTAAGTTCAATTTAAATATAGTTATGTGCCACATAATGACATTTTAGTCAATAATGGACCATATATATGACAGCATTTTCATTGATTGTAATATCATATTTTTGCTGTACCTTTTCTATGTTTAGATGCACAGGTACTTACAATTGTATTACGAGTACCTATAGTATTTAGAACAGTAACATGCTGCACAGGTTTGTGGCCTAAGAGCAATATACTATACCATATAGCCTAGGTGTATAGTAGGTATACCATCTAGGTTTGTGTACATGTGCTATATAATGTTTGCACAATGACGAAAAGGCTTAAGGACTCATTTCTCATAATGATCCCCTTCATTTAGTGATGCGTGACTGTACATATGTATAGAAATACACACATACACATCCTTAAATTGTAAACAAAACTCCTTAGTGTAAAAAATAACGAAGTGGTTAAATAAATAAATCCTGGCAAATCCATAGGATGGAATACTATGCAGCCAATTAAAATCACACCTTCAATGATTACTTAGTGATATAGGAAAATGCTTGCAGCAAGTGAAATGGAAGATATAAAACTTTATATGCTGTTTCAATTTAGGAATAAATTTGGAATAAAATTTATGCATATAGAAAATTTGGGTAGGAAATACATTACCATCCCAAGCATTTACTGACTCTTGATGATGAGATCATGCCTGTTATGTTTTACTTTTCTGCATTTTCCAAATATTTTACAATTAGTGCATAATGCTTAAGTCAGCAGTGTGTGTGTGTGTGTGTGTGTGTGCGTGTGTTTCTCATTTAACACAGTTTGTATGTGTAGCTTAAAGTGTGTACATTTACAAAACATAGAACTGATAGTAAGTTGAGTCAATTGCTATGGGTAGTGTCACCTGAAACAGAAAAATTCTATTTAAATTCCAAGTAAATGCCTGATAACAATTAGAAACTTAAAGAAGAGGGCATTTGTATGAAGTGTTTTCTAAACTTAAACTAGTAGAGAAAACCATGACTAGAGAGCAGCCCATGGAGGTTTTATTTCGGTATTCCCAGACACAAAAAACATGTTGAATGTTTTAACTTTCAAATATACACATTTGTCTTTAGTTCAAAGCCATACCTAGAGGAACCCTCAAAATACTTTACAAGTTTCATTCTTTCATAATTGAAAGCTCTGAAGAATAAAATATGTTTTCTTTTGCTGCATCTAATGTTACTCTTCTTTACTTGGAAAACAAAACATTAAATGTAAAGTAAATGTAAAGTATGGCAGCCACCAAACAGCTCTCAATTTTCTCCTCTAAAAGAAAAACATGGGAGTTGTTCTTAGACAGGAAGCTGTTTCTCCTGGTTAGTATTTCATGCACATGCATTACCCTGGTTCTGTGGAACTCCAGGGGCAACAAAGTCAACTTGCTATTTAAAAATATATGCACAAAATAAGAAAAATACACACATGTACAAAAAAATACCCATGAAAAAATAACTTATTGAGGAAGGAACTTATAAACCTCAAAATACAGTTAAAACATCGTACTCCTGCCAATAATAAATCATCTGTAATCTGAATAAAATGCTTCATAATAAACAGTGACTGTATATATGTGTAAATTATCTCTAATTTACACCCTATGAATGTTTAATGAACACCAAAGTCATTAGTAATTCACACTCCAGGGCAGTTAGCATCAGAAGATCATAATCAAGAGTCCACACTACAGAGATGGTTGTGTCATGCACTTCAAATACCACCATTATTTCTGTACTACAGGGTGAGTTAATTGGCTTAAGTAATGTTAAAAACAATCTTTGATAAAAATGAGTGGTATTTAAGAGAGGTGGTTTCCCAGAAAAATGATACAGGTATCTCTACCTTCCATGAACAAGAGTCCAGCAGCCCAACAGTCAAATAGCACACCAGGTCTAGCATTTGCTTTAGCTGTGTGGCCCCCTTAACTGAGGACACCATCACCTGAGCAAACCAGAAGGCTTTCTGATCTTACCTCTATAATACTGTTGCATCTTCTAGGGAGTGAAGTTTTCCTTAAAGCTAATTGTTGGAGTAGCTTTTCCTTAAAGCTAATTGTTGGAGTAGCTTTTCCTTAAAGCTAATTGTAGAATTGAGTAGGAATGAACAAGTTCTTGACTAACTTTGCACTTGCACACTAATAGATGTATGGCAGTATTCAGATTATAACTTGTTTTCTTTAAAATGGGGAAGACATCTATATCTTCCACTTATCCTCAATTTCTAGAAGGTACCAATATTTCTTTTGAAAGCCTGACGACTATACAACTCAGCCCATGGGTCACTTTCTTGGTCAAGCTTTCTCTTTATGCCTCAAGTTGAAAAGACTATTTCTTACTTTATACCTCCCACTGTATCTGGTATTGTGTTTATTCTATCTTACTGCAAACAGTTGATTTTTTAAAAAATGTTTGTCTTCCCCACTGATTTTGTGTTTCTTTACACATTGAAGTGTAGACTAGGGACCATTTAAACTTCATGGTAACTTCCTGCAACTTTCCAAGACAGGGTTTGATAATATTTGTGGCTATGAATTTGACAGCGGCTCTATGTTAAACATAAGGAAGGTGGGGGAGGATAAAAGTAGTGAGAAATTAGTATCACTAGAAATTCCTGGGAATGTCTCAAATCCTTTCCCATGGGCCTTCTTCTCATTGGCACACCATTCAGGGATGCATACTTCTTAAGACTGCATCCTTGTGCAACTATAATAGGAGCCCAGCTCAGCAGGTGTGCCTGACAATCACTTGCTTGGGCCACATCTGGAAAACACAGGCAATAACTTCATAAATATATGAACACAACTCTTCTGAGCTATGACAGCCCCACAAGCCATTGTTTCCATGGGGGAGAAATAGATTTGTAGCAATGTTAATAAGCAAGATGTAGTCATCTGGGACAATTTGAAAGCAATCAAACCTGCTACTAATGCATATTTCCTACAGTAATATTTTCCCCCACAACCTAGTTTTAACCTTGCTGCTCCAATAAGACCCCTTACATTGAAGTTTCTTTAGTCCATTAATTTAATATGAATATCTTATACCAAAAATAATATTGAGGAATACTGCTGAGAAAGCTGCAGAGCTGGAGAATGAATACCGCTTCTAGAATGTCTTATGTTATATAAGCTTCATTCTATAAATACGTTTGGCAGAAGTGTCATTCTGCATTATTTTTGCTACAATATGTGTTATTCTGAGGATTTGCAATAGTGGTGGCTTACAGATCCACTATATTAAAATTTCCATATTGACAGTTAACAAGGGAGAAAATTTAATGCCAAATAAACTGGCAAAAAAGATATAGTTTGGTGGTTATATATGCAGTGTTATTTTAAATCTAATTAATTATTTTAATTTTAAGAGACTGAAAATAAGTATTTCCTGTTCTAAAGATTTGATTTGTTTTCCATTTATTGTTCTGTTAGTCTAAAAATGGAAACCTAACATTTTCTAACTGATGGACAGCAGTGAATTCCTTTTTACTGAAACACCCACACTTAAAACTTCTTGGCAGTTTTAAGGCAGTGCTGGGTTAGGAAGAAGATGAGAATATGTCAACTTTACTAAGATGAACATCTGGCTTCTAGAGCCACCAAATAAAGGCAAAAATGTAGAAGCTAAAAAATATTTTGTCATACAAAAGTTTTCCAGTGAAGAAATCTAATGGACAGAGAGTCTAGAAGCTTTAAGATATTTTAAACAATTCTATTTAATATTTCTATCTAATAAGAAAAACAATTGAAATTTCGTGTTTTACATATGTGAACAAATATAAACCTTAAAGAAAAGAGTGTATTAAACAAAATATAGGAAATAGAAGACATCAAACAATCCAGAATTTTGTCTTTAACTTAAGGAACATCTATTTAGCATCTATGCCATATATTGGAAGAAGTGCTGGGGATATAAAGATGCTGATAATCTCTTATGATGCACATATTTATCATCATTTACTTCTGTTGTAAGTTAGTGAATGATTTTATTCTCATTGCTGTAGCATTACTATTACCACCAGAATTTAGCTTCTTTCTCAATGTAAAAATAAACTAAAATAGCACAAACTTATTTTTATTCCTCCATATTTCAGAAAGCTCTAGGACAGTTGCTCTTAAATTTTAGTGCATACAATAATTACTTGGACAAAAGAACCTTATTGAGAAGAATAAGGATGGAACCAAAGAAACTACATTTTTGAATAAGGTAAGCAGAGGTTAGGAACATAAGTGCTTTAAGAAACATCATTTTAGATATGTGGCCCTAGAACTGTAACAGCATCTATTTTTTTTTTTCAAATGCTATTCAGCTATAAGTGGTGTGTTGGAAAATGTTTAACAATTTGGTTTCAGTGGGGTGAAGCTAATTTGTAGTGTCTGCCTATTTTTGTGGTGTAAATTCTCTCACCATGGCCAAAATCAAGTCATCGGGTTAAAATGATTGAACATCCAGCTGGGAAGTGGTGCTCAGTGGTATACCATTATGTCCACCATGTATAGTAGTAAAATGCAGTAACATGAATAGAAAATGAAGTCTTGAGGATTTATTACCTTTAATTGTAGGTAACAATTTTATAAAATTTAACTTTTAATCATGGCTACATTTTAACAATCAATCAAAAAACTGAAAACTTAATAATCATCTCCCAGAAGTCAATACAAGCCAGTCACAGCACAAACTGGTCATGAGTCATTTTATTTTGTCCACTTTACAACAGTCTGATATATAAGTAATAAATAAAGGAAGAGATTCTACTAGTTATTCTTATAGGTTTTGTTATAAGCAAATAAAACTAAATCAAAGTTATTTTATATTCAATGAGTGTAAATATTGTCTTTTCATTCAAACTTTTTCTATATCTGAAAAATATAATAAGTTATCACAAATACCGATGGAGGTAAAGCAAATTTGGGTCAACAGGCACTGTTCTTACTAAATTTGAACAATGGAGGTTTAGTTATTGAGAAAAGCATGACTTGAACTGAGGTATGGCAGGGGGAGAAAGGCATTTCTGACTCAGAGGAATATTTGGTGATGTGCTACTGTGTGTAGCTAGTTCTTAAACTCTAAACAGTATGTGTAGCAAAACAGTCTACAACGCACAGATTTGTTGTATTTCTAGGAACAGACAGATGGCTTATCTAGTACTGCCCAACTTTTACGATAAGCAAGGAAAAACTGTTTAAGAGGGGTGTTATCACCTTGCAGGGCCCTTGGATACCACAGCATATTCTACCAGGCATTAATTTAAATTACCCAGATTAAAAGAATTAATATTTATTTTCCTGGCAGGATCTTACTCAGAAATCCATGAGACATGGTGACAAGAATTGTTACTATTGTGATAGTAAGGAAAATACAAGAGTAAAGTTCTTAGGGAACTGCCTAACTAGGAAGTTAGTAAATGATCTGGACTTTGAATTTGATTTAAAGAAAGAGGAAAACACAGTTTGGCTATAAAAGAAATAAATGAAATAACCATTGCCTACAATCTATTAGCATGGATACTGTCAAGAACATATCTTCTAATGTTAATTAAATAAAATATTTTATTTTTCTATTTTTTGTAGTGTCTTTAAAATCATCTTTGACACATGAGTTGCGGCTCGCCTAGGTAAGAATCTCTTGAGGAATGGCTGAGATCTCCTTGTTCCTTTTTCTACTTCATTATGATTTGAGTGCTTTGCACCAAAGCTTCAAAAACAAGGTTGATCCAAATTGGTATTCAGGAAATTAAGTGTACTGTTCAATTCCTGTAATTGAATTAGAAGCTGACTCTCTGGATTAGTTCTCTATACACTAGATAGAAAAAGGCTTTGTTGTTAAAAAAAAACTCTTATGGTTTACACTGGTGCTGAAAAGAGAGTTGAGAATTCCCCACTGGCAAGAGTATTACTTGAAAATATTTTCTCAAAGTCTCTATATTTCTGCAAATATTCTAGAGCTAACTCCCACATATAGACTGAGAGTATATTCAGAGGTAAATTTTCAAATTCTATTGATTCTATTGTTTCAGGCTCCTCTCACCTCTCATCTCACAACTCTTCGAGCACATAACCCTGCTTGCCTGATCTTTCTCCCTTGCTATTACCCCTTCTCCAGGTTGCCAACTCACCTCTATGTTCCCTTCCCATTCTGGCTTGTTCTCAATTGGGAGCTGATTAATTTCCAGAAAAGTATCAGCTGATTAAAAGAAAACAAAACAAAACAAAACAAAAAACCAGAAGTCTTATCTTACAAACTTATCTGTATTTAAATGAATTTTACTTACCCAAACTTCAAAGTGTATATCTCATTTAACAAAGGAGGGTGCCTTTGCTAAACCCCTCTACTTCCCCGCAGAACAGGTTCAGAGTGCCAGCCTTTTTTCCTTCAGAGTGCCTGTCTCATTATTTGCACTCCCTGTCTTGTGAGTTCAGCAGCTGCATGAGAGAGCAGTTCCACCAGTGTGGGCTTATTATGTACAGATGCAAGCTTTTCATTAGGGGACTAACTGAGATTTGAATAGAATCTTTCAAGGAAATGGGGAAGATGCTAGAAGTTAACATTTTACATATGTGTTCCATGTGCTAACCTTGAAACATTTAAGGATAATTATTGGTCATGAGTTTATAAGAATTTATAGATCACTGAAAACGCTTTTAGTTATACAGACTACGTTTGTTAGCAATATGGGGCAAAGCAGCAAAAAAGTATGCATATTTTTCAACAGTAATTAATTCATCTTGTGCTACAAAAACCATCTATTTGTTAAATTGGGAGTTGAAGAAAGGTGTTCCTATTTTTCCTCCAGTAATGTAAAACATCTATATCCACTATACAATACTGAGTACAAATTCCCAGCGTAGTGTGACATGTTTCAGTCTATATATTGTAAATGTAAACTCCACAATTCAGATTTTAAATTAATTTTAAGGTGAATAAAATGCACGGCTTTTGAAGAATATTACAATATATTCTCTAATTTCAAAACGGCAAAAAATAAACTACCAAATTCTAATTTGCCATATGGTGTTCTTATTTTTTCAATTAAATATCTACTTAATATTGAGTCAGTATATTATTTCTGAGATACAGATATTTTGTATTTTTCCAAGAAAACCATACATAGAATATGTTCCTAAAATGGACTATAATATTCATTTTCCTACATTCAGATATAATTTAGGCAAGATATAAATGGATCTTATCTGACAATATGTTATGAATTGTCAAAAATCTTCATCCAAATTAAAACAGACCCATATAAAATATTAACAACAGACTGTGCCTGAAATAAAACTTTAAGGAGATAATTATAAGGGAAGTCAGCCTACCTAATTATACTTATTTTAATAACAAAAGTACATATAAAGTTTCATTATAATTATATGCCTAAGGTGATATGCTATATAGCCCTTAAACTTCTTTGAAAAATTAATAGGCAATAGAAATCAAATTCTTTTTTCCAAGAAAGAGAATGATCACTTTCTTCAATTAATTTAAAGCCTTTCCCTTTAAATATGAAGTTTATCATTGTTTCTTTCTAACCCAGTAGTGGTTGTAAGAGCTGAGACCTGAAGATTAATTTAGCCACTAGCTGAGTTAGCTCAATAAATGCCTGGAATAGGCTGTTCTAGTTGGCAGGAAGATCTGGCCTCCTCTCAGCCTTACTTCAATGTCTCCAGTATTTAAATCCAGATGTACACACACAAAAGAGATTCTGAGATATCCACAAGGCTTATATCTTGTGACAAACATATTTTAAGCCTAAGGTAGATGGTACAGTTCCAGTCCTCAGAAAGATTGTCAAAGTGAGACAATACACATGACTATTTTAAATTAAAAATAACAGTAGAGGAAAAAATAAACAAACAGCATCAGAATCTAACCTGCTATGTGTTTTTGACAGTTTTAGTACTTACTTTAGTATTGTCAATTTGACAGTTTCATTTTCTGACAATATGTTGTTTGCTTAAATGTGATAAATGCAGCCTTATTGGTAGAGGCAGGGACAGATGGAAAGGCACCTCTATGAACCACATTAGTCCTTTTAACATTTTTTAAAACTGTTTTGATGGTCTGTCAAGCAATTCAACAAAGTATTCTCTTCGGGGCATGTTTGTTTGCATATATTAGGTCCCTTAAAAAAAAAATACACAAGGAACGCTTATAACCCAAAGCTTAAGCTAACACTTACTAGGTACTTACCGTGTGCTAGGCACTCAGCTACATATCTCCATACAAATTTGTCTAAAGCACCAGATCCTTCAGAAACTCTTTGCTTAGAGGTCAGTTAAATCTTCAGCTATGTACAAAACTATCACATGCCTTGGGTAAAATATGGGCATAGGAGCACAAAAAGTACTGTGTCCTTGGAATAAGAATAAAGAGATTCAAAGGACAGGGATGTAGAAAGATCAGAAAAGATCGTGAAAACGAAACTGCAGAAAAGACCAATAAAATCCTGAAGTCCAATAAAATAATTAAGTAAATAAATTTTAGTGTGCAGACTGAGGCAATGGAAGAGGAATAAGTAAGGGATAATTATGATTTTTCCTGAAAGGATATGAGCAGGAGATGTGTGCTCTTGAGTACACTGAGGTTAGAACAGGAACAGTGGATCTGGGAGGTGTATAATGTTAACAAGGTTTTCTGTTCTCTAGCTTGGGTCTAATTAGCTTAAACTCAGCTATCAGGGACCATATAGAACAGGGAAAATGATAGCATACTAATGCTGAGTTTTGTGATTGTGGAGTCCTATATCTTATTGATAGAGATTGAAGCCCAGTATTACTATTAATATTATCTCTGTGAATTTTATAATAGCTTTATCAAATAGGTACCAACATCCTCAATTACAATGAGGAAACTAAAGGTCAGCAAAAATAATTTACTTTTCTGAGGTCACAAAGCTGGTTCTTAAGTCACAACTTAAGTAATCTGTTCTTTCCAGCTCAAATTAGATGTTGTTTCTATTACAATATGACTAGATCATGTTAGTAAATGCCATTATCAAATGTTCGCATGTTGAAATACAGGATTTTAAAGAACTGAAAAAATGTAAACAGTCTGCTAATTAGAACAAATATGTAAAAAAATTACTCTTGGTATATATATAGACAGTCTTACTCAATGGACATGTGATGTTTGAGTAAAGGGTTTTCACAGCATTTTACTATATCAGGGTACTGTGAAAAATTCAATATCAAACAATTGAAAGAGGAAGAAGTCTGTCTCAGATTACATTGTATTTTTAATACAAGAAGAGGAAAAATACATAGAAGTTTAAGAAAATGCAGAAACGTATGTAAATGTGGAGAGGCAAGCTCTCTAAGGAGCCAAAGGTTTACATAGAACAGGTTAGCACCCAATCCAACAAGTTCATTGTAGTGTGGAGAAATGAAAACCATGTGACCTGAGCACATTCCTAAACCCCATGGAGCTTTGGTCCCTCCATAACAAGACGTTGGACTAGCCTCTCCTTAAGTTCATTATAACTATTTAAAATCAAAAATCAAGTACAATTAATTTTATGTCTTTTATGGCACAAGTAAATATTTTCTTCAGAAGGACCTTAGTGGGTCACGCATGAACCCACAATAAAAGAATTACACTCTAATTTGCCCTTCCTTTGGATGACTTACCATCTAGATAACAAGAATACAATAAGTAATATTCCTCTTCATTGGTACAATTCCTAACCTCCTTCAGTGTTACAGTTAATAATTTAAACACTTGATAGCAAAACCTATGGACTTCTTCAGCAATGGAAATATCTTATTTTACTTTTAATGCATCTGTTTGTGTGGGCTCAAAACTCACGAAAAGTTTTTGCATATATTTGATCTTTAAAAAATCATGTAACAACTGCATCTACTTGCAGTATCCTCCCTCACACTGAACAGCATCTCCTCCCCTACCCTTCTACATTCAATCTGTAATCAAGACCTTTCATCTTCCAAATAACTCTTGATTCCATCTTCATCTACCATGAAGCCATCATCCATGAACTGGGCTACTGCCCAAGCCACTAAAAGGATCTGCCAACATTTACATCTATTGTATTTCCCTCGAATCTGATCTCTGTGCTTTCACCAGAGTGATTTTTTAAAAATGTAAATGTGATCACCCCTCATCCATGCTTAAAGCTTTAAAGATGTATCATGGTTCTAGGATAAAAACAAAACCTCTCAGTGAGGTCTCCAATTCATACAGTGGTCTTCATCTTAGCTGCAGATTGAAATCGCTTGGAAAGTTCTTCTGAAAATCCTAATGGCTGGATCCCACCCTGGAGATGTTTATGTAATTGGTCTGGAGTGGGGCTGGACAGCAGATTTTTCAAAGCTCTACTTAGAGCTCTCCTTTGCTACCAGGGTTGACAACCAGTTCTCTAGAGCTGCACTGTCCAGCATGGTAGCCACTCACCACAGAGATTATAATCACTGACATAAGATTTAAAATTGTAATTCCATGTTAAACGATGTCATTTTAAAATAAGATACAAGAAACATTTGTAAAACATTTTCTAAAACATGGTATTAGAAATTACCTTTACTCAGAAATAAGGTTAATTTTAACTTCTCATCAGTTTAATGACATTCTTTTTAGAAGAATAGATTCATAGATGATAAGTAAATTTTGGTGTTAAAATTACAGTAGGAGGTGGCAGAAGTCAGAATGTCCAATTATGTCTGAAGTCCTTTTACCAAAAGTTATTGGTAAAATAGATGAAAATAAATGTGTTTTGCCCAGAAAATATCCCTGAAACAAGGCTTGCCATCTTTTAAAAATTTGCATCAATACAATCTTCTGCTTATTATCACTTTTAAGTTACAGTCATTTTTAAATAATATATCTTCTTATTAAATATCTCTAATTCTGTTGGTGGTGATTCCACATCAGTGTGGCTGGATTTAAAAATGGTTCTGGTGACCTTGAAAATCAGATGTTCTCATCCTCCAGGATGGTAGAGTCCCAAGGATCTTTTTCAGTATTAGGAGTATATACAATGAGCTTGGAAAGCAAAAATAAATCCTAAGGCACTGGATTTTTCATACATTTTCCCATTTTATTATTAGATTAGAAAACAGTGACTTCTCGAAGGCGACACATCTAGGAAGAGGGGAAGCAAAGATAGAATCAATGTTTGTTTCCATCCTCTACTATAGTCGTCTTTCCAGGATAACGCCTTGCATCACCAATGACAGGAATGCACATTTGTCAACAGAAAGCATTATAAACCATATCCACTTAATTTTATTGCAGAGATGTTTGATCTGATCAATAGGCTATTTCATCATATAATTATTACAAGTAAAAACCTTTAATAATGGAAAATACTGTAATAAAACTTCAAGAAACTCTGATCTACAACACTAACTGTTCCACATAATTTGTCAATTGTACATTGATATGTATTCTTCTCTGTCTTTCATATTTGTATATCTAGTTTTTAAAGATACTTCTGATTCCTTGAAAGGGAGAGTCTATCTTAAGGATGTTTCACATTTTCTGCAAGCCAGTCCCAAACCAGGCACATAACAGATGTACTATAAGTCCTTTTATAAATGAAAACGATGAATTCAGAAAAAGGATGCTTACCACACTGCTGCATTTTCTGTATATTAACAATAAATATTATAATAAGTCTTTTAACTAACATGTTTTCATGTTTTCTCAGTCTATGATAGAAACAGCTTCATAAGAAGAAATTAGTTTAGTCTAATGTTCCCAGAATTATTTTTATAATAAGCTGTATCAAATCAAATATAATACATAGTTACTTGAATCCCAATATATATCTTTCTATGGAAAATATCAGATGAGTTTTTCAGTTGCCCTTTGACATCCAGACACATTTGAATGCTAGAAAAAACATTATAATTTGCAGCAGTATTAAGTCTCTGAGAACACATGAGAGTTCAAACAGGATCTGTTTTATCTTTTCACGGAGTAAAGATGCTAAAAATAGCATGGGCGTAAGCTTGGACTACAGTTTTGTGAAACTGCTATCACTTCACTGGAAAATGGTGGAAATGAAACAAGACTGTCTTAGGGGGCCTCCCGTAGGAGATGGACTGGCACTCACGTACCAGCCCTTCAGAGTTGTTACACCAAAGGCCTTTTACAGCTGATAGCTAAACCTAACACTAAGTATGATCTAAATGTACGACACCTCATTGTACTTGTATTACAGTACGCAAATACAAATAAAGTTACCACAAATTGGTGAACAATTAATGAGATTCATTGCAGGGATATTTCATCACTGAATGTTGTTTTCCTGCCAACTGAGACATGATGTATTTAATTCTAAATGACACCACCTGCTCCCACCTCTAAGTGAAATGAAAAAGCTGCCAAAGGGCATGTTGGGAATTAACTTGCAGGCTTCCTTTTAATCAGGCATTTCTCCATAACACTGAAAGCCAAAAACATAACATAATGAAAAATAACACAGCTTTGTAAGTCAATAGTTGAATTTGGAGTGCTTGTCAAATAAAAGAAACTTGGGATATATAGCATGATATTCCACATGATAGTATTCTTTTCTTGCTGTGAAATTACTTTCTTACTCTAAAGCAGGAAAAAAGAAAAAAAAAAGTGTAAGAAAATACAATTTTATCTGACATGACAAATCAATAAGAAGTGACTTATAAGGAAGAAAAGTGAAGGGAATGTTTTCATTTGTCATAGTTACCATGATAATGACACTGTGAACTTAAGAGAGCATCTTTTATTTGAGAATCTGAAAGTGCTTCCCACCCCTTAATTCATAATGTTGCAATATACCCCCAGTGAAGTATTAACATGCTGTATTGCAACCTTTCCTAATAGGTAAGATGAGTTAGTGTATGGACAGGTATTTTATAAAGAACTTTACAAAGCTTTTCTTGTAGCTTTTATCTCTTGATTTTCAGTTCTCTCTCCTGAGCAACTGAACTGCTACTCAATGTGATCAATGGAGGGTAGAGGAGGGCTTATGCAGTTGCTTTATGCCAAATTTCTTATCTTGGGAGTCTGTCAAATGAGGATCCACTTCAGAAATAATCAAGTTGCCAAGGACAATCTTGGTACTAGAAAATATAAAATCTCCCAAATTATTTTCCCATTAAGTCTTCTGCTAATCCCCAGGAGTCTCAAAGTGACACACTAATTAAAATGTGAAGTCAAAATCACGTTTGAATTAAATTTGTAAAATAATTTTGAGGGATGCTAAGCCAAAACAAAAAGATTCCGATTTAATTCATCCCACAGTCATCCATTCACTGAAAACATTTTTCTAAATATGCTTTATATGCCAGGTCCTAGGTACTAGGAATAGGTCAGGGAACAACATGGCAAAATCCTTGCCCTAATAGGGTTCACATTCTGATGCAGTGATAAGAAATAAATGAATACATGGTAAAGTTCCAGGAAGGACAAAAAAAAAAAAACAACAACAACAAAAAAAACAAAAACAGATTAAGAGAATGGAGTAGGTTCTTCTATATAAGTAGTTAGAGAAGGTTTCTTCAAGGAGAAGAATACAGGTCTACATGAGGAAAGGGAGGGAACCCAGCATACATCATTTACACTGCATGCCTTTTCCTCCTGCCTGCTCAAGGACTTTGCTCCTGCCGATATCCCCGATCATTATTTACTCCACTTTCTGCTTTTTTCCCCCACTAGTTTACAAATACACTCTAAAATCTTCCAGCCTAAATAAAACTAACACCCTCCTTTGACCTGATATGTCCTCTAAAACTCATCTCTTTCATATATTTCCCTTTACAGTCAAACTCTTCGAAATAGATGTTCACACTCAAAGTCTTATTTTCCTTTCATTTGTTCTTGAACCCTCACTAAGCTGGGTTTGAGCTTCACAACAAGGAAATATCTCCTAAGGGTCATCAATGACCTTCAGATTGATGGAATTAATTCTCAGTCCACATCGTATAATGGCACTTGATGCAGTGGATTTAAACTAATGTAAATACTTGCTTTTCTTGGCTTCTAGAACACCACTCTCTTAGTAGCATTGGCTACTTATGTCAGTCTTTTTGGATGGCTCCTTTTCATCTTCCTAAGCCTGAACATTGAAGTGTTCCAGGGCTCTGTCCTTGGACCTTCTTTTCTTTGTTTATACTCACTCTGCCTCATCCAGCTCCATGCTTTCAAACAGACAAGTGGCTTCCAAATACATCTGTAGCACAGATCCTTCTTTAAATTCATACATCCAATTGCTTATTTGACATCTCCACTTAGTCGTCTTATAGGTATCACAAATACAACACTGCCAAAATCTAATTAATTTTGCACTCTGATACACACCTGCTATTCTCAGCCTTCCCCATGATGGTGGATTTTGTATTCCAAAGAGGGCTGCCACAATATTTCCCATCTTGCTTGCTCTTCTTGCAATGTGACCTTGACATGTCTCCCATAAGTGGTAGTATATCTGTTTCCTATCATTGATTCTTTGTGAACCTTTGTGATGGTCTCATTCCATAGAGAATGGTGGAAGTGAGGTTATGTGATGTCTAAGACCAGATCATGAACATGCAATCCTAATTGGCTCTCTTGGTTCAGTCAGTCTTGGAACTTAGCTGCTGTGCTGTGTGGAAGTCCAAACTCACTTGCCTGGAAAGACTACCTGGGGAAGCTGTGAGTAGGTGTTCCAGCTGGCAAACCAGCTGAAGTCCTAATCAAAAGCAAGCATCAATTGCCAGACATGTGCATGAAGACACTTCCAGATAATTCCAGGCTCTCACCACTGAGTGAACCCCAGGCTTTTAGTCTTCCCAGCCAAGGCTTTACACATTGTGGAATACAGGGAACAGACAAGATGCCCCTGCTGTGCCCCATTCGAATTTCTAACCCATCAAATATGTCAGTAAAATAACATGGCTGGTTTATGTCACTGTTTGTTAAGATAATGGTAAATGGAAGAGATTTACCAGTTGCTCAGGACAACTTGGATTCATCTTTAGCTTCTCCCTTTTTCTCATACCCACATTAAATCTGTCAGCAAACCCTGTGAAGTCCAGCTCTTTCTTCATACCATCATATCTTTTATCTGGACTATTGCAGTAGCCTCTAGTCTTCATGTTTCTACCTTCCCTCCCTTCTTGTCTACTCTCAACACAATGGGAAGAGTACTTCCCTAAAAATATAAATCAGTTACATCACGTCAATGCTCAAAACTGTCTATCGGCTTCCTTTATGATATAGATTAAAAGCTTAAATCCTTAATGGCCTAGAAGAAGGCCCTTCATCATCTGAGTCTCCACCACCAGACTGACCTTATTTCCTACCGTCCTTCCTGCCTGACGTGTTACATCCTAGGCATACTGGTGCCATTGCTCTTCCCTAAAAACACCTGGCACACTCATGCCTCAGGGCCTTTGCATTTGCTATTCCTTCTCCCTGGAATATACTTACCCCATATATTTATGTGGCCACTCTTTCATTTCCTCAAGGCTTCTACTCATGAGTCATTTTGTTAGGTATTCTCTAAACACTTTCCATAAAGTAGCACATCTTATGCCCATGGATCTTATTCTTCTAATTTTGTTGACTTACCATTACCTGAGCCCTTATACATTTGTTAATTTGTTTATGTTCTGTCATCTTTCTGTAGGATGAAAGCTTGCTGACGATATAAACTTTGTCTTGTTGAAAGCTCTAGTCACTGGGCCTACAGTAGTCTCTAGGGCATAGCTCAATAAATATTTCTTATTGTTAAAGGCCATTCAAGCATAGGGGAGAATAAGTACAAAGGGCTGAAATAGGAACTAGTTTGACTTGCTTGAGAAACAATATGACTGGGACAGAATGAAAATGGGGGAGGGTGTATGTGAGAAGGTCACAGAGGTAGTCAAAGGTTGGATCATGTAGGTCTTCAGAGGCTAGGGAGAAGACCGATGGAAAGAAACTGAAGGGCATTTGATGTGAGCTGAGTAGCATTTTTAAAAGATTATTCTGGATGCTCTGTGGAAAATCATCTATATGAAGAGCAAGAGAGGATGAAGCATCAAGGGGACCAGTCCCGAGGCTCTTGCAATAATTCAAACAAGCAAGATATCATGGTGGCTTGAACTGCAATGGTAATGACAGAGGTACCTAAGGTGGTCAGATACAGGATGTATCTGCTTTTCAAAGTAGAGCTGAACAGACACGATAGCTTGGTTATAAGACAATGAGAGTAATCAAGGATGAGTTCTAGATTTTTGGCCTGAGCAAATGGTTAAACAGTGGTACAATGGGGCCACTTCAAAGTAGGTTTACTTTAAGCAAGGGTCCTATTTTAGCATGCTGAGTTCAGAGCCGGCAAGCAAGTCCCAAAGCAATGTTCAATTGTACTATGGTTTAGTCAAACTAAAGTTCTAAAATCCAGTGAGTAAATTCTTTGATTCTCAGAATGTCTGGGCACTCAACACAATAGCTGAATTTGAATAAAAATATGCAAAGAGACCAGTAATGACACCTCACATAAGAAATACCTATGTCTGCCACTGTCTTGGAGAAGCACCCCGACACCTGCACACACAGATGGCCTAACTGGGCACCCTGAAAACTGATAGACTTGGTATTTGGCAGGTGAACCATCAAGAAAATTCCATAAACACAAACTTCTACTCATGAAAACATAGCTCTTCCTAACATTTACAGATACTGGAGGAAAACATCACACTAAAAACCACAGTGAAAGGCTAAACACCACCACTCAAGTAAAGAACGAAGTACTTGCATGCCTTTCTCCCAACATGCACATAAGAGAAAAAGAATTTGTAAGATAGCTGATGACTAGGACCAATAAGGAACATAAAATAATGAAACATCATAAGTACAGCTGTTAGGGAGCAGCCATTAAAATGGGTCCCACTGGCTTGGTGCTATCCAAGCAGAAAAAGCAAGCTTACCTGACCAACTCTACACTTCCATAAGCTAATAACCCTTTAAACATATTTGTCACTTTAAAATATTTTTAAAGTATTTTAAAATATTTTGCCAGGGATTTTTCCCTAAGGGCGGAAATGAAAACTATTACTGTGTTATCTTTAATGATAATTATTCTGACATACATATATTTTAACATATGAATCCTTTAGATTTTATCCTACCCATTTTTTGAGGTTTTCAGGGGCCAGTAAACAAAACTATATTCCTCTTCCTCTCCTAATTTGGAACCAACTGTGTGATGAATAAATAAAAGATCAAAATGTCAGCTTTATTACTAATAAAGTTGATCAGAGAGCATGACTCAGAGGTACCACCACAGTGAGCCCCCTAATACCTTCTAATACTCCTGAATTGAACAATTGCCAGATGATGTCTGAGAGGAGACCCTAGCCTGAAAGTTCACTGAGTAGAGAAGCAGAGAATGTGTCCAGCAGACAGGAGCCAGGATGATCTGGGCACCATCATTTCCTTCTCTGAAACTCAACTATCAGAGAAGTCACTCCTTCTGCCTTGGAAAGGGCAAATGATGAGGTGGAGAGAAGCAGGGGCATGTCTTCCTCACATGTTTTTCCCTTCTGGAGAGCACAGTAAAAATGATCTCCCTCTATGAGAACATGGAGTTGAGAATAAATATTCTTCCATCTTGCCCTTCAAAGTTGGGCAAGGGAACTAGTTTTATCTACAGTCAGAGAACTGGATTTCAACCAACCATCTATGTGTACTTCATTTTTTCATTATTCCTCATATACATGAATGAGGTAGCTGGTGGCTGTTGGGCACAGAGAGAGGCAGACAGGTTTGACACCTGCACCCTTTACCCTTAGCTTGTCAAATTCAGCAAATAAACTAACTTCTCAGAATCTAATGTTCTTACATGAAAAGGGATTATACATACTTACCTGCTAGGGTTAGAATTAAATGGAAACAAATGTGAAAGAACTGGCATACAGTTGCTGAACTGATATCATTTTCTTCCCTTCTCTAAGTCTTATTCAGTACTAGTTTAGAAATTAAAATCTGTATCAAATCAACCCTGTAAGTTTTTTCCAGATCCTGCCACTTGGTTGACCTCTTGATAGTCACTGAGACTAAACCTCAGGCTTTTCTGGCCTTTAAAAAAAATTTTAAGTGGACTTTATTTTTTTGAGCAGCTTTGGGTTCACAGTAGAATTGGACAGAAAGCACAGAGAATTCTCATATACCTCAATCTCCCCTATAGTACATTCTCTCCCACTAACAATGTCTTGCATGCTGCTTGCACTGGGGTGGTACATTGATTATTCTTCCATGAACCTTCATTGACACATCATTATCTCCCAAAGCCCATAGTTTACAAAAAAAAAAATGGTCACCCTTAACGTTGTACATTCTAGGGGTACATTCTATTGACACACATGCAATGAATGGCATGTATCCATTATTATAGCATCACAGAGGAGTTTTGGTGCCTTAAAGATCCTCTGTGCTCCACCTAGTCATCTCCTCCTCCCCTAGCCCCTGGCAACCATACAATGAAATATTATTCAGCCTTAAAAAAGAATGTACTGCCACTTGCAACAACATGGATAAAACTGGGGGGCATTGTGCTATACGCAATAAGCCAGACACAGAAAAAAGGAGACTGCATGCTCTCACTTACACATGGAATCTAAAAAAGTTGAACACATAGAAACAGAGAGAAGAATGGTGGTTACTAGGGTGGGCAGTTGGGGAGAATGGGGAGATATTGGTCAAAATGTATCCAGAAATCACCCCTGAAGAACTTATCCAGCTGAGCATGATGGTTCACACCTGTAATCCCACACTTCGGGAGGCCAAAGTGGGTGGATCACTTGAGGTCGGGAGGTACAAACCAGCCTGCCCAACATGGTGAAACTCCGTTTCTACTAAAAACCCCCAAATTAGCCTGGTGTGGTGGCATGCACCTGTAATCCCAGCTACCTGGGAGGCTGAGGCATGAGAATGGCTTGAATCTAGGAGGTGGAGGTTACGGTGACCTGAGACCATACCACTATACTCCAGTCTGGGTGACAAGAGCGAATAAATAAATAAATAAATAAAACAAATAAACAAAACACCTTAAAGAAGTTGTCCATGTAACCAAACACCATCTCATCCCCAAAACTTATCGAAATAAAATAATAAAATTTTAAATTAGTTTTAACTAAAAAAAAAAGATCAACAAAAATGCACAATGCCATAGTAATTTAGAACTTATATCTTCTTTAGAACAACCAAAAAAGTATAAAGCTGCAGTTGTATAGAATAAGTCTATAGATGCAATGTATAGCATGATACAGTTAATAATCCAGTGCTGTATGCTGGAAATTTGCTAAGAGAGCAGATTTTAGGTGTTCTCACCACATACGTGCTTAAAAATAATTACTATGTAAGGAGATGGATGTTAATTAGTTATCATTCACTATTTCTATGCATATCAAAACATCATGTTTTATACCTTAGATATAAAAAACTTATATATAAAAAATTTAAATGCATATATACAGATGGCAAATAAGCATATGAAAAGGTGTCCAACACGATATGTCATCAGGGAATTGCAAATGAAAACAAGTTACCACTACATAACTACTGGAATAGCAAAACGCTGACAACTCCAAATGCTGGAAAGGATGTAAAGCAATAGGAAGTTTCCTTCATTGCTGGTAGAAATGCAAAATGGCACGGCCACTTTGGAAGACAATTTGGCAGTTTCTTTCAAAACTAAACATACTCTTGCTATATAATCCAGCAATGGTGCTCCTTGGTATCTACCCAAATGAACTGAAAACTTATGTCCACACCAAAACCAGCACATAGTTATTTATGGCAGCTTTATTTATAGTTGTTAAAACATGAAAGTAGCCAAGATGTCCTTTAGCAGGTGAATAGATTTAGTAAACTGTGGTACATACATACAATGAAACATTACTCAGCACTAAAGAGAAATGAAATTTCAAGCCATAGAAAGACATAGAGAAACCTTAATATTACTAAGTGAAGGAAGCCAATCTGAAAAGGCTATCTACTGTATGATTCCAACTATACGACATTCTGGATATATGCAAAACTATAGAGACAGTTTTTTTTTTTAGTGTTGATTGAAGATTCCTTAAAAAATATATCTTCCATTATTTTCAAACGGTACTTAAATGCGATCATCATATATTCCTATTTTTGAGTTAAGACACTTAGGATATTAAGCTTGTAAAAAACCAACAAGACAAAACACCATCACAAAAAAAAAAAAAAAAATCCCCAGCCTCCTAGGGATTCTACCACAGTATATGACTATTGCTATTGTCACCTTGGAAGAAAGTTTCCAGGTTTACTTAGAAGAAAATAAGGAAAGTATAAGAATGTTTTCATTATGAGATGAAGACCCCATAGAATCATACATATGAGTTAAAAGAAACTTTTAGCTCCAACTCCTTCTTTAAATATAAATAATGAATACATATATCCATTAATAATAATGAATTAATAATGAATAGATATATATACACACACACAGGGAAACTAAGATAAAGAATAGTTAAATGACTTGCCCACAGTTTTACATTTAGTTAGCAATTGGGCCTGGTCCAGTCTTTGACTTCTGGCTCACTGCTCTTTCCTCTGGTTCAGATACATGGAGAGAAACAGATGGGGAGATGCAGCGAAGACTCTGGGCAGTCAGGGTGATTTAAGACACCAGGTGCTTTCCAAACAGAGAGAATAAGAAAAGGGACAAAAGTAGCTGGAACATGCTGAAGACAAACATTGCAAACTTTATGATGGAGCCCCAAATGAAATATGCTTTAAGATTATGGCCGAGTTCCTTTCTATTTGCATCCCAGAATTGCTTTTTTTACTGGCCACTACCAAACCAAACTAGTATGGTTTTCCTAGCTGTTGACACAGTATTTGTCACATGATTACAGATTCTCTTACTTAGTGATGATTAAAAGTCTAAAGCAAGATTGGTATATTTTTTTAAAAATCAGTATCCTACCATGGTTTAAATATAAAGTATTGAGCAAGTGGGCCAGAAACAAGCAAGGGACTTTCTTTCCCATATCAGTAATAATAAACATTGTCATAAAATTGAAGTTACATCCTCTCTTGAGGGCAAGATACTGTGCTGACAGTGCTTTTTACTTAACAGCCCTGACAACCAACTCAAGCATAGGCATAGCAGCCATAAAGAAACATCTGCTGAACCAGAAATGTAGAGACACATGAAATTTGTGATGAAAAGAGAAGTTGGCACTGGATGCACGGTCAATCTAGGATTCAGGTCCATATCCTGCTTTTTAACCCCAGAGCTGATGTCCTGAACACTGAACCAGGGAATCGCACAAGATTTTGGTCATACATCTGGGAACTGAATAGAAATAAATCAACATTTAGAAAGCAGCTACTAAATCCCAGGCTCTGGGATACAGAGAAGGAGAAGGCCACTTTCTTACCCTCAAGGACAGCATTATACAAAGCAATGCTTACCTTGCAGTAGGACAGAGATAAATGGTGATATGGTTTGGCTTTGTCCCCACCCAAATCTGATCTTGAATTGTAGTTCCCATAATCCTCATGTGTTGTGGGAAGGACCTGGTGGGAGGTAACTGAATCATGGGGGTAGTTACCCTCATGCTCTTCTTGTGATAGTGAGTGAGTTCTCATGAAATCTGATGATTTTATCAGAAGCTTTCCCCCTTCAGTCTGCATTTCTCCCTGCTGCCACCATGTGAAGAAGGATGTGTTTGTTTCTCCTTCCACCATGACTGTAAATTTCCTGAGGCCTCCCCAGCCATGCTAAACTGTGAGTCATTTAAACCTCTTTCCTTTATATATTATCCAGTCTTGGGCATGTCTTTATTAGCAGCATGAGAACGAACTAATACAGATGGACTTAGAACTCATCCAATTCTCCACCTGGATGCCAAGCTGCAGAGAGGTAAAGCACTGCAGAGAAGTAAAGAAATGAGTTCAAGGCAGAAATAGAACTCTATCTTACTGCTTCCTCACCCAGTGCCCTTTCCAACACAACAATTCAAAATGGTATGCTATTTTACTATCTTTTCTTGTCTTCATTATTCAAAACCCTTGTTTCTGGCTTTTAGAAAGAGATTTTCTAACAAAAACTCTGTAGTGAAATATTATTGGACCAAGTATCATACTATGGTAACTTAAAAGACAATCTCAATTTCTTTCAAACACTAAAATATACACTATATTATGTTATTTCATAGACTATTTTCTGGAATATAGTTTTCCTTTTGGAAGAGGAAACAGTTTAAGCTAGATAAGGAAGAACTTAGAATTCACATGCCAACAAAAATCTTTGTATTACAACCCACAGCTCTGCTTACCTAGAAAGCAAGACCTGCAAGATCACAGGTGAAAGACAGGCTTCCTTCTTTCAATATTTGGTTAATTAACCAAGGATATCTACAAGGTGTTAGCAGAACACTCCAGAAAATATCACATTTACAGTGCATACAAAGTATAGCTAAATGCCTTTGCCTACATTAGCCAGTCATTTATTGCTTATTGGGACCTCAGCAAGTACTGAGTTAATTCATCGTAAGCCTCTGGTTTGTACAGCAAAGGCAGCAAAAAGTAAATCAGAACTCCCCACTTCCAAGAAGAGTGCCAGTTTCATTTTCCTCACTACCTATGAGTAAACACCTCCCATGTAAGTACTAAAATGCAGGATCTATGGAGCTTTGATTCTCAATTTAAAAGGTAAAGAGCAAGGTGATCTGTCATGATCCTTTTCCTCAGGAAGCAACGGTTCTGTCTTCACTTCTGTCTCAGAAAATAAAAAAAAATTGCTATGAAACTTAAATTATTATTACCTTATTTCACAAACTGAAAGTCTGAGTGACATAAAAATCCTGAGTGAAACATATCACCCAATTTGACTCCTCATCAAAATTACACAGTAGAACATATGTGTAGTAGAGGAACTTTGAGGGAGAAATAATACTGGTTTTAAGTATCTACCTTTATTCAAGAATAAATTATTAATGGAAAAGTTTTAATTTTAGGTTGAATTAAAGCATGCTTTCAATATCATCTTCCCTTCTCTCTGTTGTAATTAACCAATTCAGCAGATAAAATTCATCTTATTTTGAAACACACATTTAAATGAAGCCTGAAAAATAATTAACTAAGAGAAGAGGCAATTAGACAACATGTTTCTCTTGTGCCACAGCAAGTTCATGCTTGTAAGTGTGAGCACACTAGGTACTAGCATAAAAATATCTGCCATTCTAAATACCTATAGTATTCACTGGGAGCTGATTACTTTATTCACATGCTATTTATTGGTTCCCGGCTATATGGAAGACATTGCTAGTTCCTAGAGGAGAGTTGAAAAATTATAAAATAATCCCTGATCTCCTAGAAGTTGAAATCTACTAACAGAAAGAAAACACACGAATGACTGCAGCGCATGACAGTATAAAAAAAAGTGTCACGTCAACATCAAGAAGTGATAAATAACCTAACATCATTTGTTTTGAAATGGATCTTGCATTTTGTCCATGAAAAATTAAATGATGTAGACAAAGGATTTAAAGAATAACTATTCTATCTCATAATGACAGAAGGGCAAACAATGGTTATTAACACAAAAGAAATGTCAAAGTATAAGAAAAGGTATGAGATGTGCAATTAATCACAAAGCCATAAGAATCTTATAGAGGTCATTGAGTTAATATATAACTTTCATTTATCAAAATATAAAATATTTTCTTCTTTGTGATTCTAATCACACTAGGACACAACTACAGGAAAAAAAGAAAAGCACAAAATGTTAAAGCTTAGACACTGTGATTAACTAATTCAAACAGATAAAATTCATCTTATTTCAAAACATTCAAATAAATGAAGTCGCAAAAATAATCAACTAAGAGAAGAGGCAATCACACAAGACATTGCTGAGGAACATTTATTATGTGCTTGGCATCATGAAAGGTGCAAAGAAGAAATCAAAAGGGAAGCTTTTTGAAGGAAGAAAATATACCTCATTCACAATTATATCCACAGTGCCCAGTACACACCCTGACTCATAGGAGATCATCAACTAATATTTTTAAAGAGATAAACTTAGATGAATGAATGTTTGAATAAATGAATGAAGGAGAGTATCTCCAACTTTTGGCATTTATATTAGTAACTTATATTCATTCTATTTCTAGAAAAATGCTATACCAATTTGTAATAGAAAATTGAGATTAATGCTAGAAAATAAAATAAAGCCAAATAGGAAGAAACCGGGGTGGAGAGGAATACTAAGATCTGAGGAAAGATGATGACTTCAATAGAATATTATATTTATTTCTGAGTTTTCTACTAGTTCAGGAAAAAAAGAAGCAATTACTTTTTCAGTTCTTATTATCTGATTAAAGGGAAACATCTCCACAAACAATTGTTTTTTACCTGGAAGTAAAAGAGAAATTTACATATAGAAACATACATATAAAAAATTTATCTATAAGGAACTCTGTGATTAATGAGCAGTGACGTCAATAGTCTCCTGCAGATAATATAGAAAGGCTTTTCATATGGTCTTTTGCTGACTTTTGATAAAAGCTGAAACAATGGTAATAATCTGTGACTCAAATAAGGCATTTTATGTCAGTTAAGCTTGTTGTTTTCTAGTGATTTACTGAATTATAAATAAATTTTGAAAAACATGTAAAGGAATAAGTGAACACTGCCAATCTCAAATGCCAGTTATCTCCCTTTGATACTATTGGCCTGAGCTGGGTAGTAGTCAATTTAACATTGAGGTCTTTACAAAGAATGCCCAGAGTACGGACTCCTCTGCTTGCTAACTGCATGCTTACCACATGTATATCTATAAGCTTAGAATTAAAAACTGAAGAACTAAATTTGAGGGTGTTAAAACCAGTTTTTGAAAGGGTTACTCTTTCATGAAAACCTAGTGAAAGGGAACTTCAAATTGAAGAAAATTAAATGAATGATGTGCCTTTTTTCTGAAACTCATGTCAGGACATATTTGTAGACTAATTTGCTGAGTATATTATAAAATGAATTTAGATTGTAAAGTTATTTTTAAAAGAAAGAGGATAAAATTATCTACCATTTTGTATCATTGAATTTGTTTTTGGAAGCATGTCATGTAATGTATGGATTACCACATAATTTGCATTTAATACATGATTGCCCAAATACTTTAGTAAAGGGAAACATACTGGAGTCAAATTTACTCGAGGAACTACAGGATATAATTTCTGGAAGAAAAGATCAAAGATGACAATTTACCATTTGTATTTACAGCTAGTCATTTTATTTCTCAAATAAAGATGGAAAATGTTCTGTGGTAGCCTTTTCAGGCAAAGTCAAGACAGCCTAGGCGAAGAAGATGGGTGATTCACTGGCAATATTGATGGCTGTGTCTGAATTACCAGTTCCACTGGTTGAGGCTTTGCTTCAGTTCACCCATAGAGTCTCTAACATAACTAGCTCTGCAGTGATGTAGACCTGTACTGTAAATCATTCCATGACAATGAGGGTGAATTCTGAAATTCATTTCCATAAATGTTCCCTGAAGTGGTACCATAAATTTTAACACAAAATTGACCTTAAAGATTTGCTCAAATATTAAATGCATGTGTAAAATATTTATTAATCTTTTCTTCATTATTTCAAAGTCATATCTGTTCAAACAGAATTCAGGCACTTGAAAGAAGAACTGATAGCTTTTTAAAATCTCTTTTTTATTTATAAATTTCTAGTTTGTTGTGGCTGTACATTCTATAAAGAAAACATTTAACTAATAGAGAAGATCATTAGGAAGTGTGAGAAAGTATCAAGTGGGAAGCCTGCAGGAATACACACAACAATTGGAGTATTAGAAGTACTGGGAGACTGAATGACAATACAGAGAACAAATTATCAAGTTCCCCTCCCACCCAAAGCTGAATGGCATGTCCATCTGATTTAATGACGTATGTCTTCTGTTATAAGCTAATTTTCAGGGTTTTACATGAATCTGCAGATAATTTTTGAATGGCCAAGAAAAGAGAACAAAACCAGAAAATACACAGATATACATTAAACAACAAAAGGATCAAATCAATGAACAGTCATGAAGTGCTTCCCTTATGTGCACACCTGTCAACTCTTTGAGAAGTTGTAAAAAGAAGGAATCCTAATTTCTTCGCAAAAAGTGTATATGCTGATTTGAATGAAAATATATGGATGTAGACACACCAGTTTTTCCTTATAACAAATTTTCCTTAAGATGATGGTTTTACAAATATAATATCACAGCATTTTTATTCATTGTGGCAAAGGACATTTGTACATTTTCTTGGAAACAGTTGACAGGTCAGCATCATTTTACCCTATCCATGTTACTATTTTAAGTTTCATATACCTAGATATATAATAGACAACCATAACTTCTTTACAGGGTACATTTGGTAAGGGCAAGTGCCAATAATGTAGGATTAAGAAGTGGCTCCAAGATGAGTCTACTCTATTCCACAAGTCTTAGTCAGATATCTCATAAATGGGGGCCACTGTTCACAATGGGTACCTTCATCAGAAATGTGGATCAGGCACTAAAAACAAAAAAATAAAAAACCCTAATCAAATCAAACAAACCAAACCACATGACTTACAGCCCACGGTTTAGTAGATTCATTTTTATACATGGATGGCAGCACAATCTTATCTGTGACTGTTTTTAACTCATGACTGCTGTACATAGTTGAAAATGTTTCTACACCTCAGTTTCCACCAGATTTCTAGGTCTGACTGGAAAGCCAAAACTACTCATATACTCTAATATAGAGCCTGCACCTGCTGTCTGTTATTTACTTAGCTGCTGTGGTTGCCCCTTTAGGGGCATGTTGCTGTTTGAATCTAATATTTTGCTCAAATTGAGCCTTCCTATATACTGCTTGTCTAAATTTTATTTGAACTTCCCATATTAAAAACAAAAGTATGCTCTCTAGACCTCTGTCTTGAAACTAGATTTTCCAAATATGTGCTTGACTTATACTTTTCTTTGGTCATTGTTCTTATGAGAACTAACTCAGTTGACTGAGACTCTGAACAATAAGGATTGCCAGAAAACTATAAACAGTGATGCCATATAATCATATCCTAAAAGATGGGTAAGAGAAGCATTGACATTCCTATTTATGCTGTTACAATTTTAGCTAGAATTGGGAATTGATAGGTTTAAGAATGTGAGATCAACTTCACTCTTCAATCATTTCAGTTGTGAACCCTCTGATACTGAAAAAGGAAGTAGGTCATGGTTAGTCATTCACAGAGAGAGTCCTAACAGGGACATAAATGGAAAATACTGAGGTCCTGTACACAGGCACTGATAAGGGATGAATTCCCACTGCTGGCACAACAGATTTTTCGAGGTCTGGAACACGGGGAAACAGATATTGGGCTGGGTGACACGGCTTGCTGAGTTGTAGGATTATTGCCTTGTATGCCTACCTCTGTGCTGACAGCTATGGGAGGTAGGTGGTGGGAGAGGCAGCAAACCCATAGTTTTAGGATCCTCCTACTTAACAGAGATATCTCATTCCATATGACAGCAAAGATTGACAAACCTTAGATATGTCTTTGTGAAATACATGAAGCTCAGAGCATACACCTGTACTCTTTACAACATATTTTCTTTGCTGTGTTATGAATAACCAGAATAGAAGCAAATTTTAACTAAATCCAAGTCATTGATCTTGGTCATCTTTGAATATAGATAAGACTCCTTGGTCTAGCCTAGCAGAAATAGAAAATATGATGATGAAAAGGAAGTTTACATTATTAAAAATTCTCTTCTGAATTTTCATGAAATCAGAGGTCCTGAGGTTAGTTAACCTGGTGGTATGGATTATATTTTAAAAGGATTTCTTCTTTTAAAGACAGTGTGTATGTGCATGTGTGTGTGTGTGTGTGTTGGTAAGTACAGCTCTATATTCTTTTTTTATTATATTCTCCCCCATATTGTTAGGTGACATTTTTTAGTTTACTTCAAATTAATATCCTATACCATTATTATTTTGCAATTTTATTTATAAATGCACTATAAAATACTGAGACTACGAAGAACTCATGTTTTTAGGAAAGATAAGCATTCAAATATTGAGAAATATATAATAAAATCATAAGATATGGTCTTCTATCCAGAATACACATTATTAGTGTGTTCCTTGTTATGGGCCATAAAAACCATTAACTGTAATAGGTTTTTTTATTCAGTGAGTATTTATTGAACATCTGCTCTCTTTAAAGCACAACTCTAAGAACGATGAGAATATAAGAGAGCCAAAAAACAAAGTCCTGAACCTGAGGAACTTGTACAGAGGATGAAGCAAGATACATATCGAAGGCTGGTGGAGAAATTACAAGGCACTATGGGCACATCAGTGCAATGGTTCAGTACTTATTTCTGGGCCAGTTATCTGTTTAAGGATAACTGTAAGTGTGGTCCCTGCCCTCAGGGAGCTCACAGTCTGGAAGGATAAACACAAGTAAATGGCCATTTTCAATACCACTTGATGTTATAATAGAAACACGTAAAAGAAGTCGAGATTATCAACACAATTACTAGAAGTCTGTCCAGATCAGCTCCATAGTGGTTATATGGAGAATGCCTATTGAAATAGATGAGTTTGTGTCTGAGCCTTGAAGGATGTATACGATTAGTACAGGTAAAAAGGGCAGTAATGGAGGGACATATTAGGTAGTGGGAACAAAATGGACATAATCTCTGAGATAGGAATGAATAGGAGGAGCTGTGTAGGGGATGGTGAGGATCAGATAGACCAAAGAAGAGGGGGTTAGAAAGCAGCTATGAAGTATAAGCTGCAGAGCTTAGAGACAGCCTGTTGATGTCCACTTTGAATATCATCAAACTGCAGAACCTGGACTCAATTTGATTCGCCACAGACAGACAGAGTGTGGAATCATTACTGTTTCAGTATGGGGTCTCTGGAAAGGCAGACTCTGAAACAGAATTTAGTGTTTAAGATGTTTATAGAGAGTACCCTTGGGATCAATGTGTGCACAGGGAGAAAGAGAAAGTAGAATGAGGTGGAAAGGGAAGTCAGTTGACACCACTAGGAGCTCTGGCACTGAAAGGGGCTGGAAGAGTATCTTGTGTTGGGTCTTCCTATCTCTGCTGTGGTTAGTCATTGGATGGAGGGAGCTCCAGAAATAGGAGTGACCTTGGACCAGGCAGCTCCCTGTAGCCAAGGGCAAGTCCTGATGGGCTGACAGGCTATCCTCTGGGAGCACTCCCAGCAATTGGGAGAAGTCATTCCTTGAAGGAACACCTGGGGAGTCAGAGTTACCAGTAGTTTTCAAAGTATGGTCCTGGAACCATCATTATCTCAACACCTTGGCACTTGTTAGACAAGCAAATTATCTTGCCCCACATAAGACCTAATGAATTACAAAGTCTGGGGGTGGGGCCATGCAGGAATCTGTTTACCTAGTCTTCCTGGCGATTATGATATAAGCTGAAGTTTAAGAACAACTGGTAGGCCGGGCGCGGTGGCTCAAGCCTGTAATACCAGCACTTTGGGAGGCCGAGACGGGCGGATCACAAGGTCAGGAGATCGAGACCATCCTGGCTAACATGGTGAAACCCCGTCTCTACTAAAAATACAAAAAATTAGCCGGGCATGGTGGCGGGCGCCTGTAGTCCCAGCTGCTCGGGAGGCTGAGGCAGGAGAATGGCGTGAACCTGGGAGGCAGAGCTTGCAGTGAGCTGAGATCCAGCCATTGCACTCCAGCCTGGGTGACAGAGCAAGACTCCGTCTCAAAAAAAAAAAAAAAAAAAAAAAAAAAAAAAAAAAAGAACAACTGGTAAAATGGGTACTTGAAAGATGAGCATGAGTTTATGATCAGTGAGTAAATTAAGGAAGTGCAAAAAGCCTTGTTTGCCAATACTCTACACCTAACTTCTTAATTGTACTGCTTTAAAACCACATGTAAACTCTCTAAAAACAAATGAAATAGGGGATGCCCTCCTTGTTTATTATCATCTCTAAACACCCAGGACTTGGGTGGTAAACACTGTGTTTCTGATCTTGCTGTTAGAAACACAGTATTTATTTTAAATGCTAGATCCTCTTTCATGCCAATTACTATTTCCAGGTGAAAAATTCTGTGTGGCATTCCTAAAAGAACCTCCTATACAACAAATATTTGCATGGCAAAAGTTCATATCATAATGTACTTTTGTCTATAGGCTGTTCTGTGTCCCTGAAGCAAAACCTTATTACATGGAAGTCTTTGGAGTCTAAAAGAGTAGTGATTCACCTATCACTTGTGGGATTGACTAAAACAATCAGAAGGTAGGGTGTTCTAGAACTCTGGTTTCTAATGCACACCGAGTCCTGTGGCACACTACTAGCTGTCCCCTCAAAGCATTCTCCTAGTCTTGGTGGGCACATAGCAGCTCAACTAGGGATTACATTTCTGAGACTTCCTTGCAGTATGAGGACATCTAAGTTTGGGTCAATGGGATGTGCAAAAAGTAAGGAGTGCAATTTCCAGTTATTTTCAACTTAAAGACAACCAGCTTTCCTTGGGCTTCCTCCCAAACCCACTCCCTGATGGGACTGGAATGCCAAAGTAGCAGCAATCCAGCTTCAGCCATGCAGATGAGGACTACTTAGAAGATGGAAGAAAAACATGTAAGGAACTTGGGTCTCTGAATGATCTAAAGGTTCAGAGCTATCCTGCAGTCTAGGCCAGAATGTTAGGTAAGAGAGAAACAAATCTCTAACATTTTTGTTTCAGCTGCTTTACATTAGCTTAAACATTTATAGCCAGCTAGGTTACCGGAAAACTCCTGAAATTAAATAAGGAAATAAAATCATCACTGATGTCCTTCACGATACTGAATTGCCTGGAAAAAACTGACTTTAATATTACCATAGATGCTACATTGAATTATTTCCTAATCTTGAACAAAGTACAAAGAAGTCACACCAGTTTTAAAAGGTAGATGAGTGACTCAAAAGTCCTACTGAATAAATAAACGTGCTCCAGAAGTGTTTCATCTATTACTGATATAACATAAATTAACATTTAATAGAAACTTAAAATTTTAAGAACAAACTTTACCAGTCTGACAATGGTAACTATTGTTCCACAGTACAAGTCAGTGCTAGAAGGTAAGCTCCAGGAGGGTAATGAATTATGACTTATTTATTGTTAAATTCACAGAACCTAGAAGAAATTCCTGGAACAAAATAGGCATGGAGTAAAACTGTAGAATGAACGAATAATACAATCTCTTTTATGGTCCAACATCCATGCATAATCAGAACATATATATACTAAAATAGAATGGAAAGATTTACACCTATCTTTAAATATGTGAAATCTTCTTAAAAACAAACCACCATTAAGTCATCTTTTAAATAACATTAACAAATTCTATGATCCTATAATTAAAATTTTGCTATTACACTAACTGATTAAATTCAAGATTTATGAGCAATTGTGTCAAGGAAAAAATATAAACTCTCAGGTCTATTAAGAAAAATGCAATAGAATTATAAAATTGTATTCTATCACAGCCAAATAAACACAGTAAATCCTCTTCTAACAATGGAGTAACATTGGCCTTACAATTTTGACTTGTCTTATACGTGGCCTTTAGTTTGCATAAGTGTGTTTTAGAGATATTTTGAAACTTTTCTAAAACCCAATGACGTGGTATAATGCTATACCCCGAGCACACAATTTACACAAGGTAGAAAAATCAAAAAGTATATTTTTTTGTGTATGTATATTTGGCATTATCTAGTCTATGTGCAGTGAAGAGTTAACTCCTCTAGTTAGACCAACCCTTGCTAAAGTGGGGGAAGCCATTAATTCAATAAATCAATAAGCGGACCAGTTATCTTTGTTCCATTCTTAGGCCAAAGACCGCACTCTTAATTAGGAATCCTTGTTACTGATCACAGAGGGAACCTGGTGGGTAATAAGATGGATAGCTAAATCCATGAAATTACTAGAAAAATCAGTATAAAGCCTATTTATAGAATGTGTTTAAAGCAACGAGCTCAAATGTCAGTGGAAGTCCAAGCAAGTTGGTTCATGTTCTGGCTCTTAAGTTCTTTTCTGCATAATTTTGGGTGACTCACTTTAGACTTCATTGTACCATAATTTTTCAATATGTTCAATGCAGATATTATCTGGGATCCATTTAACTCATGGAAACATTAATAGATTAACATGATAAAATGTATTAAAATCAAGTAAGGGCTATTGAAGGAAGATATGCTATGGATCCAAGATAGCATTAAACTGATTATTTGAGAGGATTGATCCATAGTTTCAAAAGTATTCCATACCTTATTCCCTGTTATCTGTGCACTTTAACGGATAATCTTCTTTCCTAGGTGTTAAGCATGAGAATTCTTAACAATCTTCAAAGGGAAAATCCCCACAAAACCAAAAAATAGCTGGTCTCAAATAAATGAAACCAATAAAAGGGATACTGCACACTAAAACAGCAATTAAAATGATAAAATATTTCTGTGCTCAGATCTACGGCTGCCAAATTTCTTTTTTTTTTTTTCTTTTTTTATTATACTTTAAGTTCTAGGGTACATGTGCATAACGTGCAGGTTTGTTACATATGTATACTTATGCCATGTTGGTGTGCTGCACCCATCAACTCGTCAGCACCCATCAATTCATCATTTATATCATGTATAACTCCCCAGTGCAATCCCTCCCTCCTCCCCCCTCCCCATGATAGGCCCCAGTGTGTGATGTTCCCCTTCCC
>NW_016806920.1:1991844-2019587 GCF_001698545.2 Rhinopithecus bieti | reverse complement strand
GTTGTGTGTCTCAGTTCCCCTGGCTAGGAAAACGGATTCCCTTCCCCATTGGCTTCCAGGTGAGACGATGCCTCGCCCTGCTTCAGCTCTCGCTGGTCGGGCTGCAGCAGCTGACCAGCACCGATTGTCCGGCACTCCCTAGTGAGATGACCCCAGTACCTCAGTTGAAAATGCAGAAATCACCGGTCTTCTGTGTCGCTCGCGCTGGGAGTTGGAGACTGGAGCTGTTCCTATTCGGCCATCTTGCTCCGCCCCAGCTGCCAAATTTCTGGTCAACTTTTCAATTTAGAAATATGATCCAATTCAAACGCTTTCTTTTTTTTTTAATTCCCCTTTGAAATTTTCTGGCATAGTCAGAGAAGGTGATATGAAAGATGAGAAAAATCTTAATCATGTCAGAAAGTACAAAGGAGTCTTAGAAAGTAAAAGCATTTGAAAACAGTTAAATATTTCCTTAGGATGAAATAGCCAAATGACTCAATTGTGGTTTGAGGAGAAGGTTTAATATGTTTCGAGACAGGTGTAAATCCTTCAATATTACCTTTGTATATGTCTGTTCTGATTATTCATGGATGTTGGACCATAATGACCAATCTATGCTCAAGTAGTCAGTCCCCATCTCTGTATCATTTCTTGGTCACTGTTTAGGAGACTTGTTCTGGCTCTTAGTTTTAAAATCTTACTAGAAGGTAGGTTAAAACCTAATATGCTCTAATTTTCTTCATTCCTTTTATGTGCTTACTCTGGTTTCTCCTCTGTGGGAAGCTTTATTCTTCAAGCCTATTCTTCTAGTCCTTATGGAGTCTACCCCTTTTTAAAGCTGATAGAGTTAGCTCCTTTCTGTCACATACAGTATCTTCATTCTTATTCTCAACCCAGGAGGACATTTCTTTGGCCATTAAAAAACCTAGGGTGAAAGTGTGTCTGAATTTTCTGATGTGTGTTAAAAAACACAAACGAGAAACCTCATTGTGCTTGTATCCATCTCCAACCTGAATAAGTGACAAATCACCCCTCTTCCTAATCACTTCCCTTTGTTTGTACCTTTTCTCTAGTTACCCAAACACAAAGTCAAATTTTAACCAAATAGATATTTGATAATTTGAGATAAATTACTTAAGACTCTTATGAAAGCAACTGATATTCCCAAAGCATTAATTTTTAAAAAGCATTTAAACATATATACGTGAAGACATATATAATTGTGTACAAACAGGTTTGAAGAAAACGATTACAACTTTTTGTATAGAAGTCTTTAAATCAATTCTTTTAAATACAACTTCAGTAATGGTATAGTTACTTAAGGCATCCTACCAAGGAAATAGAAAATTTTCAATTCTGTATGCAAATCCTGTCATCCTCACAAAAACTGGCCCCCAGCTAAACCACTGACTCTTGGACTGTCCCTTGAACCAGATATAAGTCAGAAGAAATCAGTATAACTTCTGCCCTAGTTGACGACAGGCCTTGGCTTAATATCTGTGTGTTACGATTACAATGGTTTCTAGAGCTACAGGCAGCCTGAAGGTTTGTAAGAAAAAGTTACCAGTGAGTTTGCTAAAATATTCTCAAAGTTTTAATAAAATTTTACCTTAAAAAAAGATTGCCAAGGAAGAAAAGTACATGGAAAAACAATAGATTTTCACTTTAATAATTACATTTAGTAATTACATTTCAGCACATTTCAATAATTACATTTCAATACTCAGTGTCTGCTTAAAATATGTATTCAGATAAAGACAAAAACTATCTCAAGACATGGTAAAGACTGTAAAATTCAATTTAAATGCATTCTGTTGAGGATAACTTCATTTTTATTTTGTGCCAATACCCTAGCCCACACCTAGGAATTTATCTTGGTGGTAGTAGGCTGTATAAAGCAGAGCAGCCACCGTGGGCTAACAATCTCAGTACATCTGCTGTCATCCAACATTTCAAATCTTCAGTCTGCAATTATAAAAGGAGAAGGGAATCAAGAGTTTCTTTATTTTGGGCAGCCCTTTATGAATGAATGCAGTCACTAAAAGGCTAATTGTTTCTTCTGAGCTATTAATTGACTTAGCTCCAGGAGTACTGTATAAAACATATGGCACAAGATCCAAGCAACTGTCCAGGGCTGTGCACAGAGGGCATTTGGCTTCTTTTTGAAAAGAAGAACGGAAGGTAATCCCTTTGCAGCTGCAGTGCAGATGGTTTTCTTTACACCATTTCACTGAATACTAAACAGAAACTGGAAAAAGTTTGGAAACATAATAAACAAACAGCTGAGTGTTAGCTTAAATGCTCTCTACATCTATCAGAGGGAAGCATTCAGAATCTCTGGATGTTTACCAGATAGTTTAAAGGAAACAGAGGCATGAAAACTGGATGAAATGATTGTGAAATTGTACCTAAATATGGTTCTATGTGGTTTTCTTCAAAGCAACAATATAATTAAATCTCTCTGAAACTTCAGTTATGGGTGTCATGATTCATAATCCTCGACATCATAAAAAGTTTAGGTTTCCTTGAAAATATGCTGAAATGGATAAAGCTAAAATCACCCTTCCCATAGGAGTTACTTGAAAATCACCGTTAACCTTCATTCTTCCTCCTTAGTGTGGCAACCCAATACCCTGTCACCTTTTCCAAATAAAAATGTACAGTGAAGCTCAATTACCATTTTCAACTTCATATCATTTTTCTATACTGGCAGAAAAAAATAAAATAAAATAAGAGCCTGGTTGGTGGACCGGCAGAAAGTAAAGTCATATCAATGAAGGGATTTGGCCTGTTAATATTCAGTAGGTAATAAATAATAATGTATTTGGTTCACTGAAGAAGACTAAGATATTAATACTAAAAACAAATCATGTTACAAAAATGTGCACTACAATACCTTAGACATTAGATTGCAGTAGTAACAAACAAAATATCTGTCATGCCTATCAACATATATACATTATTTCATATAGAGCAAGAAAGAAGACCAAAATATTAGCCTTTTAAGTTCTAATTATGAATAAGATTATGAAAAAGCTTATGACTACTATTTATGGATAACTTGCTTTAACTTTTTTTGGTCAAGTGCCAATCCAGATTTGTCCTAAATAAACATATATTGTATTATCTTCATAAAGAAAAATTACCTAAAAGATTATGTTACATACTTCATTAATAACAAATGGGTCAGACCAAAAGGTAATATTATTTTATGTAAAATTATGAACTAGATAAATATAATAATTTATGTTCTCTCATATCTCCTAGAAAGTAGTGTTAAAATGAAGTTCTTCAAAACCTGAAAAAAACTATTACTACATTTCTCTAATAGGGCAACTATCTGTTTCATCAGTTGGATACTTTACGAGTTTTAAACAACAAAGCAATTCATTAGGCAAAATATATGCTGAAGCCCTACTATCCAATGACACTAAACCCCAAATAATCTAAAAATATAAAATAAAATTTACTCCTCTTTGCCACTGCTCACCCTTTCCCCCGTTCTTCAGTTCCATAAGCTTTACATACACTTTGGAAACAGCAGTAGCTTTGCATTATGAAAAAAACGAAAGACAAAGCACACCAACGCCAACTCTAAGAGGTTGGTGGCTGGTGTAAAGGCTTCCTTCCTAAATGCCTGCCATCTGGAGCCGGTGTCCTCACTATTCTGCCTTGCCAGCTTCCATCTCGTTCCCAACTCTCAGCTGGAAATGTTTTGCTTATCCCTTGTTTAGTCCTCTTAATTTCTTTCTTCTCACTTGCTTGCTTTCATTTAACTTGGTAAAACATTACAACGGCTGCATTTAATTCACTTATCAATATTCAGCTAAAAAGGACTATAAGAGAATTCACATATGGCTGCTGATACCATTTCTGGCCCATTGAGTAAAAAGACTCTTAACATTTCGAATTCTTCAGTGAGAAAAATTCAGCTATAAGTCACTGAAGAAACAGTTATAATCAGATAGCGTGTGTTGCTAAAGGAGCTATGATGTTTCCCACTCCAAACATCTTAATATCCTGGGGACATAAGACCCCTTTCTGGTATGTCAGTTATTAAACAGCCTAAGAAAAGAGCTGAATTGTTGACATGGGAATGAATGTTTAAGCTGCTTGTCAGTACTCTGGTCACGGTAAGAACCTTAACCCATTTATTCCTGAGGTTGCAATTTTTTGAATTTTTGCCATCAGACCTTGACCAGTAGGATATAAATAACTCCCACATGCTTAGCATTCCAGTAATGGAACACTAGGCATAAATGGAATTAATGAGTTTCAAATATCCTCAATGGCAGAGTTTGAAGCTTGGGGAGAAAGAGCCCATTGCCTAATTCAGTTTGAAAGTGATTAATTATAATGAACAATACCTGAATTTGTCAAGTAGTTTGTACTGATATGTTATTTAAACCTCGAATATACGGTTTTCTTCAAATTAATAGAACTAAATCTTTGAAACTTCAATTATGGGTGCCATGACTCAATATCATAAAAAGTTTGTTTCCCTGAAAATGTGCTGAGATGGGTAAAGCTGAAACCACTTCCATTTCTATCAGGCCAGCAACATAGAACCCTGTGTACCTACCCTGGGGTGACAGGAGAGGTCGTGTTGAGGATATGGGGGACAGATGAAGGCTGGGGTGACTGAAAGATTCCCCAGGCTCTGGTTTCTGATACCAGACCCTATACTTGCATATTTTTGATTTGTTTGACATGTACTCGGGTAATGAAACCAGTGAAACTTACCAGCTTTTTTTTTTTTTTTATTGGCTTGACAGTCATTTTCTTAAGAAAAAAATAAATATTATTGCTTTTAGCAATCCTTCTCTATTTTACAACACTGTAAAATATTTTCTCATACAATTCAAAAGCACAAGGCTTAATAAATGTTTAAAAATTGCCAATTCTAGAATGACTTTAGTGACTAATAAAGAAGATATCACAGAAAATCCAAAAAATCAAATCTATAAAGGCCTTAATGTCAAGCATTAGCCTGGTGAGAAATGTGATAAAGGGTCATATATTCATAAACAAATATAAGGGGTGGCAATTTATTATAAATAGCATTCTGGGCTTATTCATCAAAGCAGCTGTAACAGGTGAAGGTAAGTGTACAAACAACTTTCCCTTTTTTTTTTTTTTTTTTTTTTTTTATCCTTACAATTTTGGCATAGGTATTAGTTCAGTGTCTATAGCAATTCAATTAAAATTGAAAGTCTGTGTATTTTTTGTTCAATTTTTAAGCTATAGTAATTAGAGCTATTATATACAGTAAAGTGTTATGCAAATATTGTAAACAAATGAAGACATCCAAGAGAGTATTATCATGGACATATGCTATATTTATTGCCTGGTATCTAGTACCCCTTCTGGAAACAGCGTCCTGGTTTTTCTTCATGCAGCCACCCTTCCCTAGTTGTTAGTCCATGCGGTTTAAGTAGAATTGACTCCACCCCTGGATTAAGGGGGGCCCACCTAATAAGAGCATTCTAACCCTCTGGCCACAGTGAGTGGCTCAGGGACAGGCATATGACCTAAGCCATTCCATAAGATTCAAGTTAGAACTTTGCTGCTACTTCTACCTCTATTCTTCTCCAGGGATAATCACTGATAGCCTGTTTCATATGTACTCATCCAAACTTATTTCTCTGACACATATATTTGGTGATGGAATAAGCCTATATATACATATATCCATCCATATATGTATATATACATAAATGTACCTATGTATGTATTTTTATATATATAGGTTCTAAATAGAGTGGTACAGTATAGGAAATGAATCTATTTTACTCAGATTATTTACATCTTTCCATTTCAGAGCAACAGATCTACCCTAAATTCTTATTCACTGCAAAGTATTCTATCATATAGAGAAAATAATTTACAATATAACCAATAGGATGTCTTATACCATAGCAGACTATGGTGGTAGAAAAACCCTAGCTGAAGCAACAGCTCCATTTCTGATCACCCTCCGCACCATTATTTGGCACCTCAGGAGTGACACAGGAGTTAGAAGGAGCCAGTGATAAAGGGGGAGAAAGTCCTGTGGAAGCAGTGGGCTTAAGAAAAATGGAGACAGAAATGCAGGATAATTTGGAAGAGAGAAACAATGTAATCTGAACCAAATCTCACTGCTATCTTCCAGGAGCTGGCATCAGAAGGTTTTCTTTCTTTAGCAGGAGGACAAGGCATATGTTGGTTCTAATGAAACCAGGCTCAGGCTACACTTGGAATTAAGTTACATATCCCAGACCAGGATTGGGAGTTTGGGATTGAAATCTCAATTGTTTCACAGAAGATGGAGCCTGGGGATAAGTGAAGACAGAGAAGAAGGGAAAACTTGTTTCAAAATCATGAACATTAACTCATAATGAGAACTCATAATGAGATCTTATTGTATGCAGAGTTACTAAGAACAGGACATTCATTTCATTTTTCTTTTATCCTCACCTAAAATTCCATGTATAGATGATATTTCCTTATGTATTTCTCTCTTCTTAAAAGAAAAAAAAGGCAAATCAAGCAAATGCCAAGTCTACTTTTATTAAAATATACATACACTCACATAACTGGTATTTTCAAGTGGTACTACATTTTTTATTGCAACTAGTTTGCTTAATAAAAACTCCTAGAAGACCTGACACAGCCTCACACTGAATTAGAGTTATGAGGAATCACTTTGCAGTAAAATGTTTTCCCCTATATTTTACCACTAACCTCTTTTTTCAGGATTAAGGATATTGTGAGAAAGTTGTTATAAAATCAAAGGACACAGAATGGAAAGAGGTACATGAAGAGTTTTTGTAACTTTCTAAATCATCTTATTTTATACTTTATTCAATAATGAATTCTCATTTTAAACTGAAACTCCCTCTCTCATTGAATTCATTTGAGCACAAGGTGAAGTCAAACTGTTTTTCCTTTTTTTTTATTTGGTCCTTTTAACAGAAAAAAAATTACCATTTCGCAACGTTACTTCAAGTCTCTTTTGGGTATGAAAATTCTTAATTGTCTGTGGGTTAAGAATTACTTAAAAACATAAAGTTACAACATTTCTTTCTTTCCTTCCTTCCTTCCCTCCCTCGCTCCCTCTCTCGGGTCTCCTCGTCGGTCTCTCTCGTCTCCGTCTCTCTCTCGTCTCGTCCTTTGTCGCCCCTCTCGCCCTCCCTCCCTCTGCTGCGGTGGTGGCCGGGGGGGTCGGGCGCGGGCTGGGGGGCCGGTCCCTGCCCTTGCGGGTGGGTGGGGGGCTGGTGGCGGGCCCTGGGGTCGGGCGCGTCGGGGGGGGGGCGTGCTGCTCCCTCCGCTCCTTCCTTCCTTCCTTCCTGTGCCTTCCTTCCCTTCCTTCCTCTTCCTTCCTCCTTCCTTCTTTTTCTTTTTTATGAGACAGGGTCTTGCTCTGTCACTTAGGCTAGAGTGCAGTGGTGTGATCATAGGCCACAGTGGCCCTGATCTCCCAGGCTCAAAACACCCTCCCACCTCAGCCTCCCAAGTAGCTGGGACTACAGGCGCATGCCACCACACCTGGCCTATTTTTTATACCATGCCTGGCCTAAAACATTGTTTAATCAAAGTCGAGCTACCAGGGGGAATGGCAGAAGGACGTTAACTGTAGATAAAAATAAGAAAGCTAAGAAGTTTAATTATGAATAGACAGATCAGAAATTTCTAAGTAAACATACCAGGATTTTTTTTTTTTTTTAACTTTCTATAGATACTGCTCTAGGCTAATTTAACATTTATTAACTCTCTACTAAAGTAGTTCCATCGCCCAATTTATAAAATGCATATTTTTGCCTGAGTTTAAAATAGAAAGAACACTTGAAAATTACACCAAAAGGAAAGAAATTTTACTGTACTGTTTCCTCAGATAAAATAATTTCATCTCAACTAATTTCCTGGACAGAAACGTATTTTCCATACTTAATTCAGAACATAGGCTATTTTTTTAATGCTTGAGTGTATTAACTAAAGACATCAATTCCCAAGGAAATAGAGAACACTCTTGATTTGACTGGTAGGATTGGGCTCTCTCTGCTTGTGAACATAAGCTAGAAATTGCTACATTACCATTTTACTGTATTCTTTTCAAGAGCAGTTATAAATACATAGTCAAGCAACGTTCCAAATTCCATCCCCAGTTTTCCTCTCTAGAGAAGTTTTCTTATGTCACAGGAATGGTGTATAATGTTTTTATAAGCAATTGCCATTTTAAGATAGCAAAATCATTAACCGGGGCCTACTTGAAGTTATCAGTTTTTCCTATTTTGGAAACTACGTAATTTTATTATGACTAAACAATAGCTGAAGAGCATTGCTCTCTATTTACTCCTAAGATGAAAATGTATATGACTTTGAGGAAATATCAAAGTAAAAAAAACTATATAGTAAAAAAGCATTATCAGAGTATTCATTACTAATAATAGGCTAAAAATTAAAACAGGGAGCATTTATATCTAAAAAAAATCACAAACCAATAAACTGTTTTGGTTGTTAAGTATATGCTTCATATTTACCAGGACAGCCTGATTTCTTTTTCTTTTTTTTCTTCTATTTCTTTTATTTTACTTTTAGAGAAATTGACTTACTCTATCACTCAGAGTAGAATTCTTTTCCAACAAAAACAATTTGTGAAGTACAGATAAATATATATATATATAAAATTAAAATTTACCTGTATGAAAGTCATTTCTAATAATTGATTGCTCAGAAAGAAACCTCATCACAAATGGGTATTTTAAGTATAAAATAAACTTAAGACAGATGTGATCACAATACTTAACTTGTTAATAGAAATTTATTATGATATTTAATCTATTTCCTCCTCACTATGCCAGGGACCATGTAGGTTTCAAAAATGAAACACGTGGTAGTTTTCTTTTAGAAACAAAATACAATAGCAAGCCTCCTAAAACCACACTGAACTATATCTGCTCAACTGTGAGATGCCGAGAGAGTGCTCTAGGAGTACAATATAATAAATCAGTTGTGACTGAAGAAGTTAGCAAAGGATTTGTGAAAGAACTGGAACTTGGGTGGAACCTTGTTGGAAGTCATGGTAAGGTAAAGATAGGTTACAGGGGAAGAGAAGCAGCTTAGTGTTTGGGGATGTTCGGAGGCTGGGAGGGAATGAGGCTGTGTTGGAACTGAGAAAGGCCTTCAAGCCCAAGCAGTTTCTGTATGATATGAACAGTACCCTACATGAACTGTGATGCATATATTTTGGCTGAAGCACAGAAATGTCTCCATTTTGAAAACTGTGAAGAACACTCAGGATGTCTAATTAAAATAGGGTAGAGATAAGGGTTTTAAAAAAGTGACCCCATAAGTGTGCTGGTGGAGAGCTGCTTTCACTTCCTTTTCTGTGCAAACCCAAACCATCACCATCACAAAGTAACAAAAACAGTGACCTCAGCAACATGTAATTGTTAGGTACTCACTATGAATTTCTTAAACCACACAGTATGAATCTTTTTAGCAAATTAGGCCCCAATGATTTTACTAAGCAAAATGTCCCACTGTAGAACATCATATGAATTTTAGAGCTAGAGGAGCTCAGAACGGGGAAAATGGATTCTAACACAAATTAAAAGGAAGAAGAAGGTGAAATTCCTAGTTAAATAATCATTATAAACTATATCTTCCAAGTGAAACTACAACTATTGATTTCCATGGTGTGCTTAAATAAGACAATACAAACGTGTGTTTTATAAATTGACTACACCTTTTTTCTTAATTTCTCTATACCTTTTAAACAATATTTACTTACTGTTCATTTTGTTTTATTTAATTTTCCATCTTTATCTTGTTTTTCATACCTAGAGTATGATAATCTAGCAACTCTTTATTTCTGGTAACATTCTAAAATGTTTTATTTGGAACCACTTATTATAAATGATGATAAAATCTAGGCTCAGTTTTATCACCTCCACCTAACTCCTAAAATAGACGACATAAATTCAATAACAATCTAAAGCTACTTATCTTCAGGGTACAATACGAAATCCATCTATTTATTCAAATCTTTGATTAACAGCATTCATATTTATGAAATGCTCTGGGCTTTGCAGGTGAAAATATTTTATGTGAAACTCAAGTATCATTAAATATTCTGTGATGTTATCACAGTGTTTTGTGTTCATATGTTCTAATGTTCAATAACTTTACCCTGAGGTCTAATATTCATCATAAACTTACAAAACAAGAAAATCTCTTCTTAAGTTATGTGTTTAATTCACCTAATAAATCACAAAGTAAATTATAAAATAAGCTACATCAATAAAGTAGCTTATGGAATATTGGTGTTTTGTTTCCCATTGAATACTGCGTAGTCTGCAACTGCTACAGAGTAACTAGTAAATATTATCTGAACATATATGTTTCATACTATGAGTATTATCTGACACACACACACACTCACCCACCCAATACTAACATCTGTAAAGAGGAAACTTCCGACCTTTAGCAAATATATTAATAAAGGAGAACATCTGCAATGTTATTGTCTGTAAGACATATATAATTTTCAACTCAAATTATATTTTTGGTTAACCTACTCGTGAAGGCACAGACCCTAACCTAATAAAGGGTGGTAGGAAGTAGACTGAATTAAGAAGTGTTTGGGCCTCAGTGCCATCTTTCACTAGAGATATATGCATCCTTGAACACATCTTTTCAACTTTCCTGAGCTCCCTTTTCCTCATCTATAAAACCAGTATGATTATCTCCAATCTCCCTCTACTAAAATGTTGCCATTTGTTAATGACAAATGCTTGTGATGTTACTGCCTCTGATGATGATTGTAAAAATATCTAGTATACACTGAGACCTAAATTATGCATTGGTCACTGACCTGTATGCTTTATATACACTAACTCATTTAACTCTTATATACACTGACTCATTTAACTCTTGTTTTATTCCTTAAAACAACTCTGTGAAAGATGTTCGGTAGTTTTTCAAAATTTGCACTCATGAGAAAACATAGGCTGAGACGTAGACATTTATGATATGTCATAATTACAAAGTTAAGCTGCTTTAAATCCCTTATAGAAAAAGGAAAGGTAGGCTGGGCACGGTGGCTCACACCTGTAATCCCAGGACTTTGGGAGGCCGAGGTGGGCAGATCATGAGGTCAGGAGATCGAGAACATTCTGGCCAATATGGTGAAACGTCATCTCTAGTAAAAATTACCAAAACAAAACAAAACAAAATTACCTGGGTCTGGTGGCGCATGCCTGTAGTCCCAGCTACTTGGGAGGCTGACGCTGGAGAATCACTTGAACCCAGTAGGCGGAGGTTGCAGTGAACAGAGATTGCATCACTGCACTCCAGCCTGGCGACAGAGCGAGACTCCGTCTCAGAAAAGAAAGAAGAAAAAAAAAAAAAAAAAGGAAAAAGGAAAGGTAAAATTCGCTAGTCACAAAGCCAATGAAGAACATAACAACATAGTCAGAAACTTGGGATTTCTAACTTCTAGTCAGTCATCTGAATGTTTAGCACTCTCCAATCTTTCCTCCAACCCAGGTGTGTCTCCCGCCTGAGATCCTGACAAGTAAGATTTAATATACCCAAATGAAATTCATCATTTTGCCCCTAAACCTAAGTTTTCTCCTAAATTCTTTCTTCTGATCAATGACACCAACAATTACTTACCCGAACCAGAAATCTGGAAAACTCTTTCTTAATTTCCTTCAATCTTACATTGTCACTCATTCTATAAATTCTGACTCCAAAATACAGCTCAGTTCTATCTTCATCCCCATTGTGCTGCTTAACGTCTTGAACCATTTGCAGGACATAAAAGATCCTCTGTGATTGACAACCATTAATTCACCATCTTTCATTTCTTTTGAGACTACAGTCTCACCAAATGACTTGTAGTTCCTCATACTTTAGCACGAGTTCCATTCATGCTTCTGTGAATGAAAATTTCTCTGCCTGGAATTCCTGTTTACTGTAAACATCTCCTTATCCTAAACACTTGTCTACTAAGAAATTTTTCCTTACCTGTCTCCATCCACAAACCAATTAGTCGTTCTTTCTTGTACATTCCTGTAACATAGTACCTTTCATATTATAGTTTAAGGGTAATAAATAAATCTCATTTGATTAGATTAAGTTCCAGGCTCTGTACTTTTAATGTTTTCTCTAATCCTTAAAAAAGACACACACTAAAATTATTATCCCTGTTTTACAGATGAACTCCCTGAAACTTAGAAAGGTTAGAAGTCTATATAATTCAGAAGTGGGGAAGCCCAAGTTTACAATTTGTTTACTCCCCAAGTCTCGTGCCCTTCCTGTTTCACAGTGTTACTTCCTTAATTATTTGCTTACATATCTTTCTGCTCCACGGGCCACTAAACTCATAGAATATAAGAAGTATGTCTTATTCAAGGCTGGGGCCCCAGTACCTGGCACAGGGTCTGGCATAGAGGAGGCACTCAACAAGTGTCTGATGAGTAAATAAATGAGGCTGTGTGTTGTTTGACTCACTAAATAAAATCCTATTGTTATTAACTGCCATTTAAATGGAAATGCCAGTTTTGTAAACATGACTGATGGAGAAAGAAGATTTGAACAATGTTTATGAGTTTTTAATGTAATTTTTATTGACTTTTTTGAATCCTAACTCATTAATAAAAGAAATAAAGAATAATACTGGCACGCTTATCTCCCAACATTATTCAAATTGAATTGGCTTTTTTCTTTCAATAAGATGCCGGGAGTAAATTATTTCTGTTCTTCCAGAAAGGTCCACCTATTTTCACACAACCTAACTCCTATATTATAAAAATATAGTTATATATATACAGTAGACACAAGTTTGTCTGAATATGTTGATGTGATTATATTACTTGACTCTTGACTCAAAATTATTGTATTACTCGACTCAAAAAGCAGTTGTGGCAATCACTAATTTAAAAAAATATATGTCATAATATATGGAGTGTTCTTTATTTAAAGATGGTAAATTGCAACATTTATCTTTTAGGAAAAGTTTATCCTAAAGACAAGCTTATTCTAAGAATGGGGGCATTTTGCTAAATAAATTCCAGTTTGTGGAACTGGCAATTGTGAAATTAACGTACTAAGTTCTTTTCATAACTTTATGAAAGATCAGAGTTCTTCCTACTGGGGTGCAATAAAGACTCAGTGAATATTCACTTATTTGTCCTAGTAGCCCCAACATACTTTGAAAACAAAATTACAGGGGAAAAATGAATGCTATCAAAACTAACAGATGAAAAAAAATTCTGAAGATTTTAAAGTTGCTCAGAGATAAGTTTTTGATGGAGGACCTTTGGTATAGAACTACTCTCAAAACATTATGGCTATTCATTCATAAATAACAGTATCAAAGAAAATCAGAATTTAAACTGAGAGATCAGTTGAATATACTCAGAGGCAGAAATCTGATGTATGATATTTCTTTATCATTCAGTAATTGCTTAGAGAACACTCTACTGATGGGATCACACTAACACATGAAGTGGGCATCCACTTGTACCACCAACAGTGCCACTGCATATGTAATAATTACATACATAATGCAATACTTACATTACAAACATTCTCTATAGGCCAGGAGATTTAACCTTCCTCAACTCATTTACATTACAATTATGGGTATTATCACCTACATTAATTTTTAAAATAAGACAAAAATGGATATATAAATAACAAAATATGAAAGGGTAGGAAATGAGATCTGAATGTCTGTTTTCACCCTTCTTTAGCCCCTAATCATTTTCTCCAATGTAACTCCAGTTTCTAGGCATTTGTCTCTATTAACAGATAACTGTTAATTATTTACACAAATAGGATAGACTAAAAATAATTTTCTGCAGCTATTTTAATACTTAACATATCTTGGAACTCTTTGTATAGTTCCAGATAAATAACGATTTTTAATGTTTGCAAAATAGATATGAATTCCCCAGGTTCAAGTGATCCTCCCATGTCAGCCTCCCGACTAGATGGACCACAGGCACACACCAACCACCACACCTGGCTTATTATTTTTTAATTTTGGTAGAGATGGGTTCTCCCTATGTTGCCCAGGCTGGTCTCAAACTCCTGGGCTCAAGAGATCCTCCCTCCCTGACCTCTGACAGTGCTGATATTACAGGGATGAGCCACCCTCCCAGCCCGTATTACGCTTTCAATGGATCTTTACCTATGTGCATGCTTTTGAAACATCATGTCTAGTTTCAAGTGGCTTGTTCAGCTGGCGACTCAACAGCACTTTTCCTCAAGACAGCCCCTGTACTTCCAAAATGTAAAAGTGATTTATATATACTTCCCATTTGATCATATCAGATATTAAAAAGGATATTATACTCAAAGATGGACATTTAATAAAATTAATAATTTTACTCCTTCATTGAAGGCATTCTTAAGTGAAACTGGTACGTATTTTTTTTCATGACAGTATATGATGGAGATGAAAACAATGACTATTAGTTCAACTTGGTGCCACTGCTTTGATTTGTAGAAAGACACCAAGAGTTGTCCCACCATTGCTTTTGTACCATCAGTGCCAATATTGACAGAGTAAAATGACACATTTCTTAGCATTCTAATAAAATAGTTTTGACCTCAAATACCCCTGAGAGTGTTTTGGGAATACCTGGGGGTTTATGGACCCCACTTAGAAAACTGCTTCCCTATATCCTCTCCATTTCAAAGCTGAGGAAACTGAGGTTCAGTGATAAGCAACCCACCCAAAAACAGTTATTAAACAGCACAGTCAAAATGCAAACCTAGGCATTCTAACCCTAAGTTCTTGTCTTTGATGTCCAAGCACACTGCTTAGGAGACTTTTCAATTGGTTGCCAGCACTACCACAAAGTTCTTTTTAGTGAGATTTCACAATGGTCCTTGTTTTGCCCTCTGGGATTATAATATACCTTCACTCACCAGGCATTAGGTTGCTTCTACTATGAGCCAGGGCCTGAGCCCCATGATGAGGATGCCAAAATGAATAAGATATTGTCCTCACTTTCAAGGATTTCACAATCAACTGGGGAGACAAATGTGCAAACGATGACCTATAAGGTTGTGTGACAAAGGCTATAACAGTACTTTGTACAAAGAATTTTGGAAGCACAGAAGAGAGGGTGATTAGTTCTGCCCAAAGAAGGGAGTAGCTGGAATCAGGGGCTTAACAACAAAAGTGCATTTTGGTTGGACTTGAAGGATAAATACATCTAATCCCTTTATTCACAGGGAAAGAGTCCTTCACATACTTGAATACAGCTATTGTGTATCCCATGTAAGTTTCCACTACTTTGAATTAGACATACTAATGTCATCAAGAATATATTATGAAGATGAATATAGAAAACAAATCACATATTATAAGAAACACCTCTTGAAAATATGTACTGATCCTTCTGCAAGGATATATGCACATTTATTAAATCAACCAGTAGTAGTTAATATGAGAGAGTTAGACAATTTTACCTAATAGCCAAGCAGTTTGTTCTAAACAAGAACTAGAAACAAGTGTGCAAACTACAAAGACTGTTTACAAAGTGCTCCTACCCAGATTTTTTAGTCATCTTTCCTCTAAGCCAGAGGTCAGCAAATTTTTTCTGTAAATGACCAGACTAAACATTTTAGGTTTTGTAGGCCAGATGGTCTCTGAAAACTATTCTGCTCTGCCCTTGTAGTGTGAAAACAGCCACATATAATGTGTAAATGAACGGGCACGCTGTGTTCCAAAAAAAACTTTATTTTCAAAAATAGGCAGTAGGCCAGATATGGCCCATGGGCCATAGTTTGCTGACTCCTGCACTGAGCCACCTTTCTTCTTGTGTTCTCCCTCCTTCTCCTGCATAGTAGGAAGAGCATTATATCTGGAATCATCAGAATTTTAATTCTACCCTTGGTAACAACCAACTGTGTGACCTTAAGCAAATTGCTTTATCATTCAGGCACTCTGTTTCTTGTGTCAAATCAAAGATCTTTGGATTATATAATCAATAATGGCCCTTCCTAAATTCCAAAGAATCACTGCAGAGTATGTCTCCTTCCCTGATATTCCTAATTCATTCCAGCATGGAATACACTATATGGGAGACTGGCAAAAAATAAATGTGACCTTAGGTGATACTAAAAGAAATGTATATGTCAAATGAAGATGGGGCAAGTCTAGTCTACTCTACCCAAGATACAGCACATGTAAAGTTCAATTATGAGTAAAACACTAACAAGACTCTCCACAGGAAAACAACCAGGGATCTAAAAGATTCTGAAGATTTTGGTAAATGAGATACGGTTGAAAAACCTGGGCAAGAGTGGAGAGCAAAAATTTAGTGAGCATAATATATCTTCAAATGCTTGTACTAAACAAATTACTAGAACCTAAATAAAATATTCCAGGCATAATATTATCTTTCAAAATGCTTGTAACTAAACAAATATTAGAACCTAAATAAAATATTCCAGGCCTAAATGACATTTCTGAATCTTCAACTATAACGAGTATAAGTTCTGGGCCTTCTAAATCTTCGTAGCATCTTGAGTCTGTAAAGTTATTGCTAATAACAATGTTAGAAGTCACATCATTTCTAATACTTCATTTATATATGGCTATTTAAAGTTTATATCTTTGTATATCACATTGTTCAAGTTTCCTGATCCTATGAGATTGGCGAAGATGAGTATTATTATTGTCTTTTTACAAACAGGAGGGCAGAAATTCAAAAAGTTTATGCTGTACCTAGAAGATCATTGAATAAACAACATAAAATGGGGAGGTGCTAAAGCTAAACCCCCAAATCAGCTTAGAAAATGTAGATGGAAGACCAAAACAGACATCACCAAATATTTTACAGAACCTCATCTCCTTTATAATTCTCAGAGGAAGGAGAGCTTGGGGGAGTGGGATATAACAGCTTAACAGCTTCAAAGCACTTTACATTTGGAAATAGTTGCCTAGCATTTTGCTTTAGCTGTTAGTGTTCAATTTCCCTAATTTTTCTGTTAAGTGCTTCAATCACATGTAAATGCGTTATGAACATAGTTCATAAAATATCCGAGGGGTGGTGTTCTATAATAAGACAACTCCAAATAGGAAGAATTCTAAAAGCAAAAAACATTCCTTTCTATTTGGTCTCAGATAAATGCCTTATTCTTAGAAAAAAACAAAACAAACAAACAAAAAACAAAACAAAAGAGAAAACCCCAAGCATTTGTGAATAATTCAAAGTACTAAATGGCATGAATAGATTAATATTTTAATGTTATACTTTCCTTTTATCCAGATACTACTTTGAACATAATAAATCTGGTTTTAGAACTTGAAATCCTCAAGACTCTGTATTTGGTTTCTTTTTAAAATATGTATAATTAACTTCATCTTTGAAGGCTCCTGGAGGTTGTAGAGGGCAGAAGAAATGTATTTTTGTTAAAATGAGCCAACGTGTGGGAGGCCTCCCAAGTTTCCTACATAGAAAATTACAAAGAGATTTGAGAGAGAAGCAATATTGAAGCTAGGTATCCAAAAAGAAAGGATATTATGCATTGAGAAATTAATCTCAATCAATGCTTTTTTCCTGGGCATTGAGGATACTAATGAGGGAACAGGGCTGGGGCAAGTCATATATATGTGCTTAGTGTCATTCCCTTCCCCAAACCGCCAAATTTTCTTAAGTTAAATCAGATTATTTATCACTAACATCCCAGGTTACCTTGTATGAGAAAAGAGGTTAAAAAAGGAATGATTTGCAGTGTGTTTAGAAAGGAAAAACGGACATTCTAATCTTGTGTAGAGAAGTTGAAGGAATTGATGGGTTGACAGCATATACATGGGCCTCATGCCTTTTTAGCAATAGCAAGTGAGGCTCCTTCACTTTCCTGTGGACTGCTTCCTTCTAGAAGCTCAGGTTCTCCAAAGGCTGTGGCTGGGAGGGACAGTATTTAGAACAAAGGTGTTGGACTTCACATGGGGGTTTGTTTCTGGAAAAAATCAGTCTATAAGATAAAAGTGACCTGAAATCAAAATACCCTTGAAGATCTCTTACAGTTTCCTTAAAGTGGACACAGTTTTACATATACAACCCTGTACTGTAACAACTCATAAATATAATGTACTCAGTAGGACACAGTTTATGATAAAGAAGACCATCTTGTACCCCCCCAAAAAAACCCATCAAAATATTTCAGTGTTAAAAATGCACTCAGTGATGTGAGACGCTAATACCACAAGGTGTGCAAGAAGCCACTTGAGAGTCATAGTATGGAATGGAGAACAAATTGTCCCTACTGTTTATAATGTCAGATACCTTCTCTCCTTTTTTTCTTTTCATTTTCTCTCTTCCTCCCTTGCTCTCTTTTCCTGAGCAGCTGTTGTTAAAATCAAGTAAACCTGGACACTCAGATACTCCAAGGCATTTTGAGCCTTATCAGTTTTTTGTTGCTACCATTACAGTACATGTACAATCACCACAGACTTAGAGCAGCTTAGATCAGACACAGGCTTAGAACAACACAAGTCTATTACCTCACAGTTCAGTACGTCGGAAGCCAGAATTGGCTGCTCTGGGTTTCCTAAGGCTGAAATTAAAGTGTCTGCTGGCCCGGCCCGGGGGGAGAGTTCACTTCCAAGCTCATTTGTATTGCTGGCCAAATTTAGCTCCACGTGGCTGAAGGAGTGAGGTGTGGCTTCCTTGCTGCCTGTGGACCAGGGTCGTTCTCAGTTTCTAGAGGCCACCCGCATTCTTTGACCCTTAAAGTTGGCAACAGTGGGTTAAGTCCTCATGTTTCATATCTCTCTACCTTCCCTTCTATCTCATCTTTCTTCCGCTGTTGTCTTCAACAGCTTCTGTCTAACTTTTCTGTTTTCCTGCTTTGCTTTAAAGCGTTCATGTGATTACATTAAATATTGCCCCCTCCCCTAGAAACATTCAGCTTCCTTATCTAATTTAAGGTCAGCTGATTATTAACCTTAATTCTGTCTCCAAAGTCCCTTCACATAAGTACCTCGGTGAGTGTTTGATTACACAATTTGGGAATGGGAATCTTGAGAAAACTTCTTTATTCTTTCTACCATATGGTAATAACAAATTATTGGCCTTTCAAACATATCTTGTTATAGCCCCTAAAATATGCTGCATATTTAGCCAAAAGACACAAGCAGCCAACTTGGTAAATAACATCTCATTTGCAACATGAAAACTGAAATGGAAACTTAACAAAAGAGGCTGTTATGAAAGGTTACAAATATTTCAATAAAAGCATAAAGGGTTGCTATAGCAAGTATAAAAATAAGCATGCACTAAAAGACGAATGCTCTGGTCTGACAAAAATACTAGAGGGAAAGAATCTGCAGAATCTTCATTTGTTCTCTAGACATTTGGGGTCACTGATTTATTCAGAGGTACCCAAGTATTCTTTCCAGGTGAAGTCTAAAGTGTTTAGTGCTTTAAAACAAACGGTACTCTCAGACTTGTGAGAGGCTCAGATGAAGGCCCCTAATTGAAGCTAAAGGTCCCAGCAGGGTTTTATTAAATACTTGTTTCCAAACTGATTTGACTTTAAAACCACTCTGTGGGGCTGGGTGCGGTGGCTCATGCCTGTAATCCCAACACTTTGGGAGTTCAAGGTGGGCGGATCACGAGGTCAGGAGATCCAGACTATCCTGGCCAACATGGTGAAACCCCATCTCTACTAAAATACAAAAAATTAGCTGGGCATGGTGGCGCTTGCCTGTAGTCCCAGCTACTCAGGAGGCTGAGGCAGGAGAATCGCTTAAACCGGGAGGTGGAGGTTGCAGTGAGCCGAGAGTGCACCACTGCACTCCAGCCTGGGGACAGAGCAAGACTCCGTCTCAAAACAAACAAACAAAAAACAAAAAAAAAAAGGCCGGGCGCGGTGGCTCAAGCCTGTAATCCCAGCACTTTGGGAGGCCGAGATGGGCGGATCACGAGGTCAGAAGATCGAGGCCATCCTGGCTAACACGGTGAAACCCCATCTCTACTAAAAATACAAAAAACTAGCCGGGCGAGGTGGTGGGCGCCTGTAGTCCCAGCTACTCGGGAGGCTGAGGCAGGAGAATGGCGTAAACCCGGGAGGCGGAGCTTGCAGTGAGCTGAGATCTGGCCACTGCACTCCAGCCTGGGTGACAGAGCGAGACTCCATCTCAAAAAAAAAAAAAAAAAAAAAGATGTAATTCATTGTCATATTATGGCCTTGCTTCCTATTTAATGCAAGGGAGAACATTTACTGCATTGCTGGAGATATTCATTCCAGAACAAGAAAAAGTGGAGCTCTTAAAAGAGCTTTAATCACAAGGCCGGGCGCCGTGGCTCATGCCTGTAATCCCAGCACTTTGGGAGGCCAAGGTGGGCAGATTATCTGAGGTCAGGAGTTCGACACTAGTCTGGCCAACATGGTGAAACCCCGTCTCCACTAAAAATACAAAAAGTAGCAGGGTGTGGTTGTGGGTGCCTGTAATCCAGCTACTCAAGAAGCTGAGGCAGGAGAATTGCTTGAACCTTGGAGGCAGAGGTTGTAGTGAGCCAAGATTGTGCCATTTCACTCCAGCCTGGGTGACAAGAGTGAAACTCCGTCTCAAAAAAAAAAAAAAAAAAAAAAAAAAGAGAGAGAGAGAGCTTTAATCACAAAATTAAAGTATTTTTAATTGTGTCCTGCCACCTAGGGGCATTCTTAGACCATCTGAGGGTATGGCTGATTTTTAGAGATTTCATAGTACATTCACTGAGGCAAAACAATAAATTTAATCTTCCACCTTTTTCAGAAGTTCAATATTAGAGGACCATTTAAAGAAATGACCATTTATGTGTTTTTTTTAAATAAAATAACTTGCATATTAAACATTACATTTCATGTTACACAAGGCCTAAAATGACAAATTCAGGATAAATTTCCGCCGTATTTCAATGCTAACTTGGCTGTCTAAGCACATCTCAGCCCTTTGGTTTTATTTAGTTAGTGAACAAGATTTTTGTTTCTGCTTAGCTTTAGCTCAAATTCCTTTGAATGGGGCAAATATAAGCTGTACCATTCTCTTTGGTTCATGCCCAGTCAATTCTCTCATTTACTTACCAGCCTGATTCATGAAGGCCTCTGAGATGAATATGAAAGTTCTCTTCAGGTAAACAACGAGAACTAGATCAACTAAGTTACTTTCTTTTTTTGCTTCAGATGCCAATAACTTGAGAATTAAGTTTAGTGCTCATCTACATTAATAAATTCATTTGAAGTTGCTTCTAGAGTCTTTCTCCTTATAATTTCATTGGTTGTTCTAAGTTTATTTAGAAGTCTCTACTTTTTTATTGTAATTTATTTTAAAGCTTCTTCAAATATTCTTTGTGAATAATAAATCTTAAATGTAGTTTTAAAACTGGGATTTCCACAGAAATAATGTAACATATGTAATATATATAACATATACACATTAGCTCAACTCAATCCTGAAGAAAGTTGCTAATCAGTGTTCTAGCAATTCATTAGGGAGACTGGTACCAGAAGAAATAGGAGACAACCCCTGGAAGGAAGAAAGCTTTGTGCTCCCTCCTTCTAAGTATATATATGTGTGTGTGTATTATACCATTATACCATCTTAGAACAAAGAATTCAATTTTTGAGTTCACAGCTTTTGGAGTTTAGTATTTATCATATAATCAAAAACTTTACTATTGAGTTCCAAACAGTTTGAAGAAGAGAAAACTATAGCATGTGACAGTGCAAAGTATGAAAGTAGGCTAAAATTGGGAGCTGTCTTTTCTACAAAGAGAATTGTAGGGATTAAGACAAATTTAACTGAAAGAATTGGAAGAATAGATTACAGTTGGCAGTAGTGATTTTCTCAAACACCTGGCCTTGGTGGAGTAAAACACAACCTGGTTCTCATGATATAGGTGCCTTTTCCCACCTGCCAGGGCCCACTTGCCTGCCATGTAACCAATCACCCTCAGAGGAATGGATGTCAGATAAATACAGAGAGCCATCAGCCAGGGCAGGTGCCAGGTGGAAGCATTCCCCTGAAAATTTTTTTCCCCCAGAGAAAGACTTGTCACCTGTGCCACCTAGCCTCACAATCTCACCACCAGAGCACCTCAGGCAGGAATAAGTATGTAAAACAGGTAGCTAAATCATCTTTAGTGTTCAGAGCAGGAAAAATGTTTGCCTCACTGAACAACAGTAAGAGCAAAATAAAGACTTTGCTGCAAAAGGGTCAAAAGAGATTTTGCCCAGGGCTTATTTCGGGGAACAATAGGAGAGAACATGCTGGGAGAGAGGGTAGTATGACTCTAACTATCATTATATGCTAAAGAATAAAGGTGTTTATTATCTGAGGCCAAAGGTCTGATCCACTTACCTAATATGTGGTATGGTGGAGCTTTTATAGACTCTGAAATTTTGTCCTCAGATCTCTCAGATTATCAAAGACTTTTGGAAAGCTGCCAAGAAGGTCTCTGGCTCATCAACCTGCTCTCCCCAAACATCCTGAGAGCCCTAGGACCAAGGACAACTATAAACCAGAGAAAACAACCAGAAGTAGCAAAGCCAGGACAATTAAAGTGTTTGGTTGTAAATTTCAAATCATTTCTCCGAGCTAAAATACTTGCCTTTGTTCCCAGAGGTAGTTTTGTGTCAAACTCTGTAGCATTTTTTTTCTCCTCCTAAATCTCTTTTTCTTTCTCTGTGAATTCACTGGGTAGAAATGAGAGCTATGATCTTTGCATATATGACACTGTATTCAATAAATGCTAAATAACAGAAGATTAGAACTCTTTTAATAATTCTGTTTTTCTCATTGTTTGTTTTCTCTTGTTCTTCTCATTCAACAAATCTTTCTTCACATGCTTCACATTTTTTGAGGGCAGAAAACTTTTGACCTATTTCTCCTAATGGGTCACAGACTTTGCAGAGCATGGCATATGCTGAAATGAACATTGTAATTACATTTAGACCCAGGGCAACACCCAATTGTTCACTGTCATTTGTAGCTGTAAGCACCTACAAATGACATATATTAATGAATGACAGATCCTGTGGTGAGTTAATAAGATAACAAATCTCAGTCAGTATTGCATAAATTGGGAGTGGAGGGGAGCTGAGTTCTTTGTAAACATGTGACCTGGTGGAATGAAATCTCTGTAAGAGCAATTCAGAAATGATAAGGTTTGGTTAATATTGGTTCCTGTATTCCCACTGTTCTAACAACCCACTCAATTCCTACATTCCAGCTGGTTGTATTCCAGAATTTCTCTGAGAGTAAAACCTGAATTTACAAGTATTGTCATAAATTTTGGGGGGGGGGCTCTCATGATATGATTTGGCTGTGTCCCCACACAAATCTCATCTTGAATTTCCATGTGATGAGGAAGAGACCCAGCAGGAGGTAACTGAATGATGGGGGCAGGTCTTTCCTGTGCTGTTCTTGTGATAGTGAATAAGTCTCTCGAACCTGATGGTTTTAAAAAGGGGAGTTGCTCTGCACAGGCTCTCTTGTCTTGTCTGCTGCCATGTGAGACGTGCCTTTCACCTTCCATCATGATTGTGAGGCCTCCCCAGCCACATGGAACTGAAAGCCCAATAAACTTCTTTCTTTTGTAAATTGCCAGTCTTGGGTATGTCTTTATCAGCAGTGTGAAAACCGATTATACACCTCATAAACACACATGGCAAAATTCTCTCATGCATCATAAGCTATGAAAAAATCCCCTTAGAAACCTCTGTGGCCCTAGGCTTTTGGTTGTTTGCCCTTGTGCTTTAGGTGGCTGATGTGGTATAATGAAACATAAAGTATTAATGAAATTCTCTTATATTTTTGCCAATTGAATTGGAAAACAATTTTAAAGACTGATAAATCCAGAACTAATAAGGATCCCCAGGGTGCAGAGAAATTCTGCTTCACTGCTGATGGCCATGTGAATTGCCACAACCTTTCTGAAAAGTAGTATGGCAGGGTCCATTACTATTTAAAGGTGAAGACATCTTTTGAATCAGTAATCTCAGGTTTAGGGATTTTTCATAAAAATTAAAGGCAGAATACCTAAGGATTTATGTACAAAGTTGTTTACTGCTGTTAGTAATGGCACAAAACTAAAAACAACCTGCTCACCAATAGAGAAATGATTAAATAAAACATGATACATTCATATTATGGAATAGTATACAGCTATTAAAAAGAATGAATTAGATCTACAGGTATTGACATCAGGGCAATGTCTATAATACACTGTATAAAAAGAAGCAAGTTACAGAATATGTGTATAGTATTCCACTTTAGGAGGGAAGAAAGGGAGGGAGAAAGAATAAAGAAGGGAGGGAAGGAGATGGGGAGGAAAGAGAGAGAAAAGAGGAGAAAGAAACAAAAGGCAGAGAGACAGAGACAGAGAAAGAAAGGGATAAAGAGCAAGAAAGAGGTTAAGGGTGGGGAATATGCAAAAATCTATCTATGTGTCTATGTTTATATGAAAATAAAGAAGAACTACTATGCTGCAGATGATTTTAACACCTGTTACACAAAGACATGAGGCTGAAGGAGGGAAGATGAAGTTATTATTAAATTTTCTTTATTTACTTCTGTAGGGTTTTATTTGGTACAGAGAAAATGAATTACTATTGTTGCCCACCATTATTTTCAAAAAATAGCTTAATGAAAAGATAGGTTGATGTCAGCTATACAAGGGTCTCAAACTATTTGAGAAGGAAACGATTTTAGTTCATCAAAATTTAAGATGAATGGGGTTGGGAGGAAGGTGGGAAGGGTAATGTTTACTGAAAGTGTATTTCTGAATAACAGTAGAGACCAACAGGTGCTTTCCTTCTTAACCGGGAATCCCAGCATCATTTAGACATGAAAATGCCCAGAAGGTCTGGCAATTGAGTTTTTAATTTCTACCTGTAAATTGCAATTTATATGTTGGGGATGGCTCTATTGAGAAACCAGAGACTATGTAAGAACATATTGTTTCTGGGCCTAGACTAGGGCACTCAATTTGTTCTGGTCAAATGAATAGCTGGAATAACTAAATCTCACTGTTGTTCCAGCAAAGGTCTTGGGTTAAGACATGTATTTAACATCATAGGTAGAAATGGTAGTTAGAATTTATAATAGACTAGTTTTTAGCCTCCTAAATAATCATATTCAGTCAGTAGCTATCTGGGCCTTTGATCCTATATTCCTGAAGAATTTTTTAGCATGCACATCACACAAATATACATTCACTTACAAATAATATACATGTTCTACTATTAAGCAATATTTTGACTTAATGCTTTATGAACATAAATAAAAGTAGATTCTTTATTGTATTTTATTTATGCATCTCATTTTCAATGGTTTATCCTTTGTGTTTCTTGTGATGTGTGCACTCTTATATGGGGTCTCCAGTTTAATAGGTTGCTATGGTTTGAATGTGTTCCCCAAATTTCATGTGTTGGAAACTTAATCCAGTATGGCAGTACCGAAAGGTGGAGGTCTTCAAAAGGTAACTGGATAGTGAGGGCTCTGCTCTCATGAATGGACTCATCCATTCATGGTTAATGGATTAATGGTGTATTATAGAAGTGGAACTGGTGGCTTTATAAGATAAAGAAAGACCTGAATGAGGACATGAGCATGCTCAACCTCCACGTCATATGACCAGCAAGAAGGCCCTCACCAGATGTGATACCTCAACCTTGGCCTTCTCAGCCTTCATAACTATAATAAATAAATTCCCTTTTAAAAAATTAATTACCCAGTTTCAGGTATTCTGCTATAAGCAACAGAAAATAGATTAATAAACAGTCCTAAGACTTTATTTACTGAGTCCAGTTATATGTTCTAATATATACATGGAATAGTTAATTTATTTGAGTCAGGAAAAATATATCATAAGGATGATCTCTGACTGCCATTCAGCTGTTGATCTTAATGTAGCATTAAATGTTTTAAGATCTAGTGATTTTATTTTCCACGAATATTCAACACTTTAGATCTAGTAGATGTTCTTATTAATATGATAACAACAGCATACTTAATGCTCCAAGATCAGGGATATGTTAGTTTAACAACAAATTTCCGTGCTATTGTTTGAACCTTAAATTCCTTCATTTGAACCATCTTAATATATGAAAATACAGACTTAAGAAAAACTTAGATGATGATTCACAGTGAAAATTTTCTATTGTTACATGAAGGACAGACCATGGAATATCTTCAAAAAAACTAATTCAATTAGCTATTAGCAAAATTATGCCAAATATATATTATGAATATGTGAATGAACATTAGAAACATCAAATGAACAAATGATATTCATTAGGATTTATAAACACTCCTTGGATAATAATAAAAAAAAAAGTCTATTAGGCTAATTCAGGCTGTGCTAAAAGACTAATTCATTTTCAACTTAGGTTAATACAAACGCCATTCTTTCTTGACCTAGGTATAGATATATTAGAAATCATCTTTATGACAAAAGAGGTCCTTACAAGAGAATGTTGAGTATGTAGTCCTCAACAACTGCCTCCTCCTACAGCTGTACTTTTACCCCAAGCACTCAAATACATATATGAATATTCCAGATTATTGATTTGAGAGAGTGCAATGAAGTTTATTTAAGCACACAAATGCTTAAATGTGTTCACATATATTTTAATATTAAACACATGAATGGATAATGAGGGGATGTATGTGTTCCTATATTAAGCAGATATATCTACCAAACTATACCTGTTATGAATAGATAACAGATATATATATATAAAATATGACATCTATCTATTCATATTAATCAATGAAATAATTAATATCTGCTTATATTAGGCAGATATATTTTAGTAAATTAGAACATTTAAAGACTTTATCATTGTCGCATTCATATATCATCTACTAAGGTGATATACTCTGCTTGCACACAGCCCTCCCTCCCATGGTTCTATCTACTGTTTCTCCTTCCTTCTCAGTGCTCCTGGATGAGGCTTTGATGGGCTACACTGACAGACTTCTCTAGTGTCTGGCTTTTGTTTGGAATTAGCCAGCAGAGGGCCAATGAGAAGAAAATGGCAGAACATAGAGAATGAGATTCCCTTTCTGTTGGGCTACGGATTGGCAGCAGTCCAGGTTCCTTGAACGGTCACAGCTCCTGCCAGAAGTTCCCTCCTATAGCTACAACCTCAACTGAAGCTCTTTGTAGGTCCTGGTAGTATATCCCCACTTTCACCCTCAGACATAGGAGTGGTAATAGCTCCTACTATTGCTAGCCCAAGAGTGCTTCACCATCCTTGTTTTCTGTTATCCTTTTTTCATACCTTTGTAAATAGTTTCCTATCTACAATTCCATCATATTGAATGCGTCATCAATTTCCTTCTGGAAGCCTGACCCACATGCTTATACACACATAAACTATTAAGGCTCTATAACATACAAAAATAGATAAATGGGGTGGAACTGAAGATGGCCAAATAGGAACAGCTCCAGTCTCCAACTCCCAGCGCGAGCGACACAGAAGACCGGTGATTTCTGCATTTTCAACTGAGGTACTGGGGTCATCTCACTAGGGAGTGCCGGACAATCGGTGCTGGTCAGCTGCTGCAGCCCGACCAGCGAGAGCTGAAGCAGGGCAAGGCATCGCCTCACCTGGGAAGCGCAAGGGGAAGGGAATCTCTTTTCCTAGCCAGGGGAACTGAGACACACAACACCTGGAAAATCGGGTAACTCCCACCCCAATACTGCGCTTTAAGCATACGGGCACATCAGGAGAATATATCCCAATCCTGGCCGGGAGGG
>NW_016806920.1:1985812-1987343 GCF_001698545.2 Rhinopithecus bieti | reverse complement strand
GCACTATTCACAATAGCAAAGACTTGGAATCAACCCAAATGTCCATCTGTGACAGACTGGATTAAGAAAATGTGGCACATATACACCATGGAATACTATGCAGCCATAAAAAAGGATGAGTTTGCGTCCTTTGTAGGGACATGGATGCAGCTGGAAACCATCATTCTTAGCAAACTATCACAAGAACAGAAAACCAAACACCGCATGTTCTCACTCATAGGTGGGAACTGAACAATGAGATCACTTGGACTCGGGAAGGGGAACATCACACACTGGGGCCTATCATGGGGAGGGGGGAGGGGGGAGGGATTGCATTGGGAGTTATACATGATATAAATGATGAATTGATGGGTGCTGACGAGTCGATGGGTGCAGCACACCAACATGGCACAAGTATTCATATGTAACGAACCTGCACATTATGCACATGTACCCTAGAACTTAAAGTATAATAAAGAAATAAATTAAAAAAATAAATAAAGAAATAAATAAGAAATTGATTCTGCTTTCAAAAAGTTTACAATCTGGAGAAGGAAATAAATGTGGTCGAACTGGTATCATTGCTTAATGTCTGCTTAGCTAAAATTGAGAAGGTGATAGTACTGTCACGTAAATGCAGAGCACGGGGTAGAAAAAAGTAGAAAATTACATGGAATAACTTGTACTCTACATGCTGACTGGAAACAATTTATTTACATATGATAGAATGAAAGTGTATTTAGAAACATTTTAACAAGATTTTAGAGTATCTACCTTCCTATAATTTGTGTATATGTAATATATTTGAAAGGGCAATTAAAAATTACATGCCCTTGCTCCTAATGATTGTATCATATACATACTCATTTTATGAAAAACTTTCATCTCTTTTGTATATAGTATTTTTTTTTAACTTCTACATAAAACTCTTAAGTACAAAAATGTTATTTCATAGACTATTTTAAGCTCTCTGTTCTTAATGGAACTGTTTTTATATATTTTGGCAATTTGGTAGGCATAAACTCAATTTTGGTAGTAATATAACAAACCATGGGCTGGGTTCTAATAGTGAGAAGGCACTAGGCTTTCATAAAAGGATACTGGTTAATGGTATTTATTTAATTCAAGGGTCCATTCAGTAAACTTGGAAAAGCACTTTTCAAGTTTCACATGAACAGCTAAATTTAGATTTTCAAGCTCTACTGGTATATCAGATGAATTAACAAATGTATAATACACAGTTTTCTTTTTTCCTTTTTTATTGTATAAATTTAAGGTGTACAACATTATGTTTTGATATATACACCCATAGTGAAATGATTACCATAGGTAAGCAATTTAACATATCTATCATCTCACATAGTATTCTTTTAAAAACAGAACCTTTACTTCAAAACATTTAATACATTAATGTCAATTAAATGTTTTGAAGTAAAGGTTCTGTTTTTAGAAGGATACTATATGAGATGGATATAAACAACAGATGAGACCAAAAAAAGGACATGATTCTTGTCTTTAAAATATTTAATGAAAATCTATGCATGAAAGTAAT
>NW_016806920.1:1944479-1985534 GCF_001698545.2 Rhinopithecus bieti | reverse complement strand
ATGATAGATGACAAAGTAGAATCATTTCTCTATAGATGCTTATTTTTAGATAACTAATAAGTCTAATCCAGAATCATTTATTTTAATTAGAGTTTAACAAATATTCTCAAATGAATATGTTCATGCTTGCTTCACAGCTTCCTCACTTTTATCATAATAGATATGTCATTCACACTGCATTTCAGATCAAATTTTATATGACTTCAATATATATATTATAGAATTAACAAATATTGAAATACTATTGCTTGAAGACTTTTTTTTAAATAACTGGGGCTTTATAGAGGAAAATTAATTTTCAGAGAAGACCTACTGTATCTGGACTTGGCAAACAAAAAGTGCTTAGACATTTGCAGAAGTAACTGTGAAGATCAATGAGTACATTATCAAATTGTCTAAGAATTGATGTAAAATTCAAATATTCCACCCTGTCCCAATGGCATGAGTTTCAAAAGATACAAACATAAATATGTCTAAGTTAAAATAAACACTGGGTCAATAAATCTCAAATTTATAAAGTACACTCAAAGCTTTGAACTGTACAGCCTCAAGTGATACATTAGCAGTACAGACATACATTAAAGTACTTAGCATGAAAATTGTCCACTGTAAAATGGGGCAGAAACACATTAAATATTCTTATCAATCTCAAGCCCAAAAGGATTACAATTTAGAACATATGCAGTTCAGTTATTCAAAATGGACTCAATAGCTTCTCCAAACATTTCCTATTTGGGGATTTTTTTCCTCTCCACTTTTGAATCTGCTGAACAGGGAGAACAGAAAGAAAATCTTTCAATAATTTATTTTTGTTTATTTGTCTGAAATAGCAAATCATGAAACACTCACTGAACATAATTAGCTCCTCTGCACTGTGATTCCAAATCTCTTTGGATGCTGGGCCAGCTGACCAGATGGTGTGCTGTAACATAATGCCTTTGAAACAGAGGCTTGAGTTCAGGTCCACAGGCCACAGGACAACAGAGGCAGATTGCACCCTGGAAGTGATATATTCAACTCTGAAGGCCTGGGGCTGGCAAGTGCTACTTTGCTCTTTGCCAAAAGGCAAACCAAATGCCATCTTCCTCAAGCCTCAGGCGCTATTGTTGAATGTGGCTGCTTATTGTGTTTTTAACCTTTTGGGGACGCAGAAGGAGGGGACATTGTGAGAGGTCAGGAAGACAAAATAGGTAAAGAAGAAGGGAAAGTTAATCAGTTTCCAAAATACCTATTACCTGCTGTGCTGAGAAAGGATATGATGGCATTTGCAAAAGGATAGACTGTTCCCCTAAATTATCTTTTATACAAAGGAATTTTCTTAGGAATCTGTTTTTTGTTCTTAATTAATAAGACTGATTGGTTAGCAATCTGCCTTATGACTAAACCTGACAGAGCTTAATCGAAGAGAAGCTTAATTGCAGGAAAGCAATGGAAGAAATTCATTAGAGAAGTCTTGAAATCTGAAAATTATGGGCAAAGCAGGCTACCCGAATGGAAATTGGGCAATTTAAGATGTCTTAATTAGATTTAAAACCAGAGCCTAGAAAAACTAAATTAGCTATAACGAATCAGATAAAAAAAAAATCTGAGATAAAATGCATGGTTATTATTGGATTACTCAAGATAGTCTGTATAGCTTTGTGCTGGTAATTCTAAAACTCAATCTTTATGAGGAGTAACAACAACAACAAAAAAGACAAAGAAGACAGGGAACATGAACTTTTAATGGTATTGAATTTATTGAAAGCCTTATAGTAAACGTTTAAGAAGATGCTTTAATAACTGCCCAATGCCAATTACCTTGAAGAAATAAATAAAAATGATACGCAAATAGAAGCTTAATTTCAACTTTGTTGGCAAAAAAAGATGAAGAAACAAACTAAATACTCCAATTTATTACTTATTTGAGATTTAGACATTTGAATAAAACTATTGTGGTTTCATGGTGATGATGTGATAGTATGGGTATGGAGGGGGCTAGTCAGTCAACAAAGTAGTATATTTACTAGATAAACATGGAGCATTGGAGTTAAAAATAAAGGAAGTAGACAGGAAGAGAAAAATATCCAAAGGTATTTGGATAAAGTTGTCACTCATTCAGTTATATTATTGGGTAAATATTTCTCAGACACCATGCTGAAGATTCATCTTAGAACAAAATATACAAGGTCGCTGCTATAATGGAGAATAAAACTCAGTGAACAGGATGGACATTAAACAGAGATAACATAAATGTAAATTACACATTGTAATAAACACCACAAAAATATAAAGCCATCAATGTGACATGATAGCAGGAAAATGTGATGTGGGTAAGGGCCTTCCTGAGGAAGTCATACCCAAGCTGAGACCTGAAGGCTGAGGAAGGAACTTTCCTTGGCTAACCAGTGCCAAGGGAAGATTATTCTGCACTAAGGAAGTGGTCCATGTGTCGGGATGGGAGGCAGAGAGGTTGGCCAGGGTGGCTAAGGCAGGGTACATGAGTGAAAGGGCAGGAGAGATGCCTGGGATAGGAGGAAGAGGCTGGGTCCTGCAGACTGTTAAAGACTGGGTTTCGTGCTAAGACTTAGGATCTAAGTGAAGTCTGGAGCCTTTGGATGGATTTGAGCAGAAGAGTGACATGACAGGATTTGCATTTTTAAAAGATCACTGTCATTGCTGAGCCAACAGTGCTGTAAAAGAGAAGCCTCTGGATTCCCAGTGTGCTCTGGTTAGTGTATTCATTGGAGAAACATTTTTCAACATCTATTGTTTGCCAGTTCCACTGAGGAGGAGAGAAATGCAAAGATCAATAAAGCTCAGAGTTTTCTTTCAAGAAATGTAACAAATTATTAAATAAATATGGTTTATCACAGGTAAATGTGTATTTAGAGGCATGTACAAAATGCTAAATGAGACTAGCAGAAAACTTCATAAAAGAGATAAACGTTGAACTAGATCTAGTAAGGACATAAGAGAGAAAATGTTTCAGATAGCAACAATCGCAAATTAATGGAGTCATAAAAGAGTTCAGTATGAAATGGAAACCAAAAATAGTTCAGCAGTTTTGCACCCAGAAAAAAAGGACACAGAGAAGGGTAAGCTTGTGACAAATGGATGGGGGTATTTTATATGCTAAGGTATTTGCCCTTCATTCTATGGTTAATCAATAGGGGAGCTTTCAGATGTATTCAAGCCAGATGACGTTGTAGTTGAGAAAGATAAATCTAGTCCTATGCAGAAGACAGAGTGGGAGATAAAGCACTTAGTGGCAGGGAAGACAGTTAAGAAACTATTATAGCAGTCCAGAAGGAGACACGGTAAAGCTACAACCTAAAACAGAGTATGGAAATGGCAAGGATGGACAGTTTCTCTCCCAACTCCACATTTCCATCTCTGCTTCTCCCACAACTACCTATGGCCAGGAAATTTACTGGTCACAGGGTTCCATTACATGTACACCAAGAACAAGGTAAAAGTCTGTGGAGTCAAAGTGCAATGAAGAGGATTGAAGGGACACCCCTAGGCACAAAGTTTCCTGCTTCTTCATTTTATCTAGGAAATTGGATGGCTCTTTTATTTCCAAACTCTCAGCAGCTGGGAACGATTTAAAAAGTAGCATGTGTCATAACTCCAATATTTCAACCTAAAATCCAAAAAAGCAGCTCTTCCTTGCAAGAACATGCTCAGAGCTTTCCCTCTCACCTTTCCTTTCCCCTTTCCCCTTCGTTCACTGTGTTCCATATTTATGTGTATACCTGTCTCCCTCAGCATCTAGTACAGTGCTTAGCAGACAGTGCACGCTGAATTAACATTAGGTTAACGTTTATTTATAAAGACAGTAATTGATGAATGAAAATATATGTTAATTTATTTTTGTTCCTGTCTGAGAGAGCTTTTGAAAAGTATCAGCTCCATTCTCCACATCCCAGATTCTGACAAAGGGAGCAGGATAGAGCCTGCTCATCTGTATTTTTAAAAAGCTCCCAGCTGAGTCGTCTCTGCAGCCAGATTAAGAACTCCTGCTCTATAATCTCCTGACTGTTAATGACTTAAGGGCCTGGGATAAAATAAACTTTTATTTTATCAAATTTTGTATTTTTATCAGCTATATTTACACTAGTTTCTCTCTGGGCATTCATCCATACCACTTTACTAAACTTATTTCCAACTGATTTTTCTTAGTAGATCATATGTACTCTTTAATTTTCCTTGAGTTCTTTGCAGTGCTTGATCAGACTGTCTAACACTTCATCACAAACTGTCTTCTCCCTTAACTTCATGATTCCACATTGCTATGGTCTAAGTGTTTGTGTTCCCCCAAAATTAAATATGATGAAGCTTAAGCACCAATATGATTATATCAGGAGATGAGGTATTTAGGAGGTAATTAGGTCATGAGAGTGGAGACCTCATGAATGAGACTAGTGCCCTTATAAAAGAGGTGCCAGAGAGAATTTCCTTGCCCTTTCCCCGCCATGTGAGGACAGAGAAAAGGTGCCAACTATAAATCAGGAAACAGGCCCTCAGCAGACACTGAATCGGCCAGCACACTAATCTTGTACTTCCCAGCCTGCAGAACTGTGGAGAAATAAGTTTCTGTTGATTCTAAGTTTCCTAGTTTATGGTATTTTGTTATAGCAGCCCAAAGGAACTGAGACACACATTGCTCTGGGTAAGCCCTTTTCTAATTATCATCACAATCAGGTGAGTTGTTATCACAGCTTCAGCTGTTAATAATCTAGTAGTAATGTTAGAAAATATACAGTCTTTCATTCTGATCATTTAACCCACAAGAAAACGGAGAACCTGAACAGCGAAGTGCCTTGGCCAAGGTAACATGGGTGGTTACTTCCAAGAACACCAAGTTTCTTTAGCTAAGGTCAGGATCCTGCCTATCTTGCTTCACAGCCTCTCTCAAACCCTGATTTCTTTTTTTCTTTTCTTTTTTTTTTTTAAGACAGAGTCTCGCTTCGTTGCCCAGGCTGGAGTGCAGTGATGGAATCTTGGCTCACTGCAAACTCCGCCTCCTGGGTTCAAGCAATTCTCCTGTCTTAGCCCCCCGAGTAGCTGGGACTACTGGCGCCTGCCACTACACCTGGCTAATTTTTGTATTTTTATTACAGATGGGGTTTTACCTTGTTGTTCAGGCTGGTCTCGAACTCCTGACCTCAGATGATCCACCTGCCTCAGCCTTCCAAAGTGCTGATATTATAGGTGCAAGTCACTGCACGTAACTCAAACCCTGATCTCTAATTCAACCTTGAATGCTTCCAACTGGTCATGGGAAAATTTTACCTGGATTTCCTTTTTTCACTTGAAAATAAATAAGGACATAGACATTCTTAATATATTAGCTGTTATTCAAATCCCTATGTTTAGCATTACTCCATTTCTGTCATTGACTCAACTTCCTCAATTACCATCTTAAATACACAAATCTAATTAAAAACCTTCTGTCACCAAGCCCTGTTGATCTTTGACATCTATCTTGTCCTCTATCCTACTATTGCTATTACTGGAGCCAAAGGTCTCCTCAAACTACTGTCTAGAACTAAGATTTCCTTCAGTGTTTTCCAGATGTCCTTTTTATTCAACCTTTCATCAATATCACAGCTCAAGAACTATTTTGTTATGTCACATTTGCAAATATTACATTTGTCTATCTCTAACAACATGGGCACAAAAAATGTTGTATGTCAAATATTCAAGCAATGTTTGTTAAATTATGCTGATTTAAAAAATCAAGCTAGACATAGTGTAATAAATTAAAGTTACAGGACTGTTTCAATAAGGTTTAGGAGTTCTTAGACCATAATACATTGAAAAGGTTTGTTGAAAAGCTTTTAAGATGTACAACATGGATAAGGAAAAAAAAGTAGTGTAATACATGGAAAGCACCTGATTTTCTGCTTGTACTTTTGTACTACCATAAAACACGTTTTATCTTAAATACATTTCTTTTAGCCTGATTATAATCGATTTAATACATGCACATTTGAAAAAGTCAGATAATACAGAAAATATAAAGTGAAAAGTAAAATAGCATTACTTTGTCTAGCTAATTATTGATCCTAACTTGAGCTGTAGGTTCAATGTAATCCCAATCAAAAGCAAGTTGTTTTGTAGATATTAACAAACTGACTCTAAAGTGTATCTGGAGAAGGAAAAAGCCTGGAATAGCCACCCAATACTGAAGGAGAAGAACATCAGAGGACTGACATTAGCTGACTTTAAAGCTACAGTAATCAAAACAGTATGTTATTAGTGAAAGAATAGACAAAGAGATCAACAGAACAAACTAGTGAGCCCAGAAATAGGGCCACACAGATATAGTCAACTGATCTTTGACAAAGAAATGAAGGTAAGTCAATGGAGAAAGGATAGACTTTTCAAAAAATAGTGCTGGAACAACAGGACATCCTCTTGCAAAATAATAATAATAATAATAATAATAATAATAATAATAATAAATCTAGACACATACCTTATGTCCTTTACAAAAATTAACTCAAAATCAATCATAGGTCTAAATGTAAAACACAAAGTTATAAAACCCCTAGATGATAACGTGGAAAAAAATAAATGACCTTGGGTATGGTGATGATCTTTTAGATACAACATCAAAGGTGCAACCCATGAAATAGTTAATTGATAGGCTAGGCTTCATTAAAATTTAAAACTTGTGTTCTGTGAAACAAAATGCCAAGAAAATCAGACAGTAAGCCACGGACTTTGAGAAAGTATTTGTAAAAGAAATGTCTGATAGAGGACTATTATCTAGAATATACAAAGACCAATTAAAACTCAACAATAAGAATATAAATCACCTTTAAGAATGAGCAAAAAGCCTGAACAGACAACTCACCAAAGAAAAAATCAGATGGTAAGCAAGCATATGAAAAGATGTTCAACATAATATAGCATTAGGGAATTTCAAATTAAAACAACGAGATACCATCACACACCTATTAGGAGGGCCAAAATCCGAAATGCTGACAACTCCAAATTCTGATGAGGGTGTGGAGCAACAGTAAGTCTCACTGTTCGCTGATGGGAATGTAAAATGATAGTCACTTTAGAAAACAGTGTGGCAGTTTCTTACAAACTAAACATACTCTTAACATAGGATCTAGCAATTATACTTCTTGATATCTACCTAAATAAACTGAAACCTTATGTGCACACAAAAATCTGCACATGAACATTTATAGTAGCTTTATTCATAACTTCCAAAACTTGCAAGCAATCAAGATGTCTTTCAGTAGGTAAATGGGTAAGTAAACTGCGGTATATCCACACAATGGAATATTATTCACTGCTAAAAAGGAACAAAGTATCAAACTTTCAAAAGACATGTAGGAAACTTATATGCAAATTACTAAGTGAAAGAAGCAAATCTGAAGAGACTACATACTATATGATTTCAAATATATGATATTCTGAGGAAGAAAAACAACACCAAAAAAAACCCTATTGTGACAGTAAAAAGATCAGTGGTTGCCAGTAGTTGGGAGGAAAGGATAAAAAGTCAGAACACAGGGGATTTTGAGGGCAGTGAAACTATTCTGTATGATACTACAATGAGGGATATATGTCATATGCATTTGTGAAACCCATAGAATGTACACAACCAAGAATGAACTCTATGTGAACTATGGGCTTTAATAATGACGTGTCAATGTATGCTCATCATTGTAACAAATGCACTATTCTGGTTCAGGATGTAAACAGTGGGAGAAGCTGGGGTATGTGTTTGTGAGGAGAGAGATATATGAGAACTCTCTGTACTTTCTGCTCGATTTTGCTGTGTGCCTAAAAATGCTCTAAAAAAAAAAATAGTTTACTAATTGTAAAAAACCTCAGTGTACATATTTATCTGATTTTCTGATAAAGAGTAACTTAAAGAAATGAACAGAAATCATAAAACATAAAATAATCAAGAGATGTGTCTGTAATTTTGAAACAATACACGTCTATGAAATCAAAAGTCATATCCCAATATAGGAAAAATATTTGCCCCAAATATCACTCATAATCCCTTAATATTATATAAATCAATTTGAAACATTTCAATTAAAAAAGACTAAGTTCATGAAAGAAAAATTCACAGACGAAATACACAAATCACTGAGCATACAACAAAATGTTAATTGTCCTTGTAATCAAAGCAAAATGTAAATTAAAATAATGATGTTTATCACTTATCAAATTAATAAAAATTAGAATAAGTGATAGAAGTCAGTGCTAAAAAGGTAAAAGTGAAATAGATGCTCTCTTACATTGCTGTTGGGATTTTGCTGCAGTAAACATTTTCTGGAAAGCAATTTGACAATATGACAATAGCCCTGAAGATGTTCCTACTTTTAACCCACTAATTCCACCTCTAGAAATCTGCTTCATGGTAGTTATCAGAAAGGTAGAAAAGATTCATTTATTAAGATAATTCTCATAGAATTATTTATAAATTTAAAAACTACAAACCAAATTAGATTATGCCATATAAGCAGAAAATAGTTCAGTAACTAAAATAGGTTTCAAATGGTCTTAGAGAATGTTCATAATACAATATTTAGAAAATATTTTCTTATAAAGAAAATTCAAGATGCACATAGGGAAAGTATGTAGAAGATAATGAAATTTTAAAATGATATATTTATCTACCTAGAAATTCAAAGAGAATCAATGGGAAAACTACTAAAGTCAGAAAATATAATATATAATCAGAAAATAAATAAGAAAAAGAGATATATATCAGCAACTGGGGTAGGAGACTGGTAGGACGTGTTTTCTGCTATCAAAGCAGGATCTGGTCCATACAAAATAAAGTAAAAAATCTCAGCAGGAACCAGCGATCCCTAGCTGCCTTCATTGCTCACTGGCATAAGACACTCCCACCAATGCCATGACAGTTTAGATGCCATGACAATGACCCAGAAGTTACCACCTTTCTCCATGACAAAGACCTGGAAGTTACTGCCCCTTTCTTCAAAAGTTTGAAATGACCTGCCTCTCAATTTGCATCAACCTGCCCCTTGATTTACATATAATTGAAAGTGGGTTTGCCTATGTAAATGTAAGTTGCCAAGAGCCCATACATTGACTCTGGCAGCACTGCCTATGAGTTAGCCTTGCAATGCAAGGAATGGTATCATTCAATTAAAGACTGCTATCTAACACCACTGACTCACCCTCAAGCCAAGAACCCTCCTGGGCTAAGCCCCAATTTTAGGGCTCACTTGTGCTGTAACATTAATGCTATAACAAATTAGGAAATATGGTAAAAAATCAAACTTCTTAGTAAATAATAAAAATAAAAAGACACTCAAAAGTTAGGAACTATAAAGCAAAAGACTGATATATTTTTATGTGTTGTTTGACAGAAGAGATGACAAACAAAAGTAATATAAAAAATTAAAACTGGAACATATATTTATAAATGTAGACAGACTTGCTATTCATAATCTAGATCGCAAGTTAGAATATCAATAAGAAAAACAAAATATGCCTCAATTAAAAAGCCAACAAGGACATGAAAAAACAATTTGCTAAAGAAAAAAAAAATTAATAACCATGTAAAAATTTGTTCAGCATGATAAAAAAACTCAAAGAAACAAACTAGGAAAACAAAAGACTTATGTTGATTAGATTGGCAGTAATTAGGACATTGATTAAATCTAATGTATGAGGTTAAATTCTTTCTGATCACTTGCAGGAGTATAAATGTATATAAATTTTATGGAGGACAATTAGTAATATTTGTTAATGGACAAAATTTTAAATGTATATATTCAAAAATTCTGAGACTTCAATTCTCAAACTTAGTGGTGTAAGTTCACAGGTACACAAAGATTTATATAAATAGGTCATCTTTACACAACAACTCAGGATATACAAACACACTAGACACCTCTTGTAAGCCAATTCGTATTTACTAAGTCTAATGTAGAAGTTGTACCATTCAAGCAGGTGCATGATGCACAGAGGAATTAATTCCCCATAAGCAAACTTTGGCCAATGGGAGACAGGAGATAGCAGATAAATTACTCTCCCTTCCTTCCTTGTCCTGAAACATTGTTTATGTTGTCTTTGAGGATATAATTCTGAAAGACTGAGCAATCTATCATGCTTGACACTGAGCAGCTCAGTAAATCATTCTCATTTTTGCTTTCCTGCCATCCTTACCTTATTTTCCTTTTCCTAAATGTGAAGCCACTTTCCTAAAGGAGAAAGGAAATAAGGCAAGAATGCCACTTACCCTCTAGGATTGAACTAACTCATAAAATTATGACATGAAAGTCTTTACCTTACACATTGTTATCTGAAAAATTCTAAGCTAAAAGCAATGCAGAAATTCTAAATGTCCATCAATAGGACATTTCTGTCCTTCTGCATCAGCAGAAATTAAAAATAAGATACATTTATTTGTATTGATATATGTGGCAGATTGAATTTTCTAACAGTGGTCTAGCAATATTTCTGGTTTCACATCTTATTCCAGAGTCATTCTATTTCTCTTCTAAGAGCTGGAGTCTACATCCCTACCCTTGAACATGGGCAGGCCTTTGTGAGTGATCAGCTAATGAAATCCAGCAAAATCGACACTGCATGACTGCTGAGGCTGTAATATAAAAGGTGATACAGCTTCCACTTTGCTCTGACTCTTTCACAAAAGACTTGCCTTTGGAATACAGCCACCATTTGTTGAGGAAACTATTGTATCAGAAACTGTGAAGGGTCTGAGATTTTATCTTTCTTCCAAGTGAACAATTAGACTGCCACAGGATGGATGGATGGATGGGAGGATGGATGGATGGATGGATGGGTGGGTGGGTGGGTGGATGGATGTATGGATAGAAGTATACACATATATAGCCATATACATCCATATTAATATGAATATTGCTTGATACACATACAAACACACACACACATACATACACACAGGAAACATGAGGCCTCTGAGTCACAGATAAATACAGTTTATTACTCACAGCAAGAACAACAACATCTTGCATGAGTTTTCTAAGCCCAAGTCCTTGCAGGGCAACATGATGATGAGATGGTACCTGCACATGCAATGGGGTGCATTATAAAACAGAAATCCCCAAATTAGAAAATCTTTGATCTTCTATGGGTTGTTGATCATGTGCCAGTCCTCCCTTCAGGAGAAAGAGAAACATTATCCTCATTCTGGAATGCAAGCAAATCTGGGGAAGAGGACAGGTTTTTATCTTTACTACCCTGGACTGTCTCCAGGAAGGGAGATGTCTCTAAGCTTTACTATCCTGGAATGTCTCCTTATAAAAACGTTCTTGTAAATGCCTTTGTTCAGAGGGTCTGGATCATGTAGAACCATGAAATATTCACGGAGAATTGTCTTCCAATAGAAACCCCGGCCACATAGAGAGCCCAAGTGGAGGCATTCCAATTGATCGGCTAAGCTAAGGTCTAAGCCCACAGCCAGCATCATTTGTCAGATACATGAGTGAAGAGGTCTTTTCATGGTTCCAGCTCCCAGACTTTGAACCATCCCAGATGATACAAAAGTGGAGCAGAGTTGCTCTGTCCCTGGTGATCCCTGTCAAAGACTGAAGATACTGCTGTTTTAAACAACTACATCTTGAGTTGGTTATGCAGCAAGAGATTACTAGAACAACATGTGAACATGTCCATAATAAATTACATAAGCAGTTCCTGAACAAAATGTATAACTTGATTACATTTACAGATATATATATATATATATACACACACACATAAACACACATGTGCGCGCACACACACATACATGCACACACACACACACACACACACATTTATACAGGCATAGAAATAAGACAAACACAAACTTACACAAACACACAAAAAATCATGATGTTAGGTCAAAATGGTTTGTTCTGGTGGGACTTGAAATTTGTACTTTATACATATATGTATTGGTATTGTTCTGTAAACAAAGACATGTATTAGTTTTATCAGAAAAAAAAACTTAGCTTTTGTAAAATCATGTGTATACACCTTAATCTCTGGATTATGTGTTCATGAGCTTTTACTCTTCCACCAACTGTCTATAGAGAGTAGGCACTGAGTGCATATGTTGTGATGTGAAGTAATCAGGATAGCAATTAAGATAGCAGTGGGAATGGTTCCAGACAGTAGAAACTGGTTTCCTTTAAATAGAAATGTGAGGCCATTTTTCTATAGTGTTAGTTACCTTGTGAGATGATAGAACTTTTAGATATCTTTTAAAGAAAAAAGTATTTTCCTATACATGAAGACAGATAATGCTTCTTCTATTATTATTTTGAAACTGGATATTGACTATAATTCTATTTTTCTCTCTAGAAGCATTTGCTGAAAACAGATTTAAGAAAATTCTGAAAACGCATGATTTTGAATTACAATTGTTAAAGACAAATGGTAAACATAATTTTTATGTAGCTTTCTTCATGAAATCAATCAAAGAGATTTTCAAGGCAAAACAGTCAATAATAACTAGTCACGTAGGTATCTGGAAAACCTATAGTTCATTGGACTATGTACTTTAATATGTGATAGCCAAAGAAATGATAGTTTCCATAGTACATGATAAACACACAATCTATGAAATGTAACACATTATAAATACTGTTCTCAATTTACAAAGAATCATTTTTCTGTTTAAAGTATGGACTAAGAATATAATTAAATCAAAATGAAAACAAAAGCACGTATGTCTTACAATCACCAATAAATAGTCCCAGATTCTTGAAACTAATTAGTATTAATTAGGTAGGTACATATATATTTTAAATATAGGCATTCTAATATTCTACATGTATATAATACTACCATAAATTTTAGAAAGAAATAACACTGCCTACTTTTCCACTTAACATATTTGTATTTTCCATTTAAATTTTTTGGACTATTGTTTTATATATCAGTGGAAAACTTACATAAAGAATATGTTTAAATATTACATCCACTATGCCTTAATCCCTCTGAAATGAATCCTATGGAATAGTAACACTGAACAGACACTGAATCATTTTGGAAAATCCACAGGAGAAAATATGTATTCTTCTTTTATTAATATAAAATTCTGGCCTTTTAAAGTGTTCCACATTAAGTAAGTTTCACTCTGTCAAAAAAACAAAACAGTGCTTTTGCTCTTCCATCGTAATAATAATGTAGCTTGGAACATGCACTTAAAACATGACTGAATAACTCCATATTGACCTCAAATCCCATGAAAATAGTCAATCTAGCCAGATGAGATAACATTAACAGATAATTGATATGTGAGCGCACTAATATTCCAAGATTAATAACACTTGAAACATATGTAACTAATGTACTCTGAAAATAAATACATACAAAGAGGTTTTCATTCAATAATCAGACCTCAAATCAGACATCACCATCTTGAAATAAAATAGTTTGCTTGAGTTTCTAATAACTGCTTGTGTACTCATCTCCGCCTCATGCTAGACTATAATATTCTGGAATTCAGTGACTGTCCACATGCAGCCTTACAGGCCTAGTGCCTAGACTATATCTAATATACAGCAAGTATAAAATAAATATTTGCTGTTGAATAAGAGAAAAGAAAATGAGGTTTCTAGAACTGTCTTTCCTTCTAGATGTGTCCTATTCCAAAACCCATGTTAACGATTAACTCATGAAAGGTCAGTTATATTACACATTTTTAAGGCCAGTTCTATCACAATTTAAGACAACACACCAACATAACAGTCCAAAACTGATCAGTCAATTTAAAATATGCATTAAAAGATAGACCTAGGGCTGTGAAGAATCAATGAAAACAAAATATACGGGGAAAAATTTATCTTAAATGATTGCTAAGCTTTCTGACCAAGAAGAAACTGCTGCTAATAGAAAAAAAACAATGAATGGATAATCAAAGTTATACAACCTAAAGTCCTACATGTTAGACACTTCTATCTTTTCTGTATGACTAAAATGTTCAGGATAAAGAGATCTAATGCCTATGGGGTGATATTACAGTGTCGTCTAATATGTAAGCAGTTCTATACTGGAAATGTGTGCATTTTGGCTCCACTTGTACCACTGACAATTGTTTGGCCCTGGAGAAGTCATCTCACTTCTCAGGACTTCATTTCACAAGGCTGACATGCAGGATGTATTCAACGATCTTCCAAATTTCTCTGATTCTAAGCTAGAAACCATTCTGGGCAGAAGCACACCCAACAAAGAAAGAGAGCTAATTCCTCACTATCCTAGCAGAGAATGTTTAATATCCCTTATACCCTTAGCCATCTGTCAGTTTATTAAATGCGATGATATTTATATTTTCCAAATCCAAATTTGTCCCTTCTCTTTAAAACTCTGCCAAAATTCACCTTCTTCAAGATTCCTTGCCAAACATATCTCACCTTTATTTGATCACTATAATCAGTCCCACAATACTTCAATTAGATATGCCACTCCTTAAACTTAGACAAGTACTTGTCAATCTATATCTTAATTTATATATGGACACCTAGCTGGGTAAATCTCCTTACAAATTATACTTAATATAGGAACACTACTAATCAATCTACTCAGTGCTTAAAAAATAATGTGATAGACCCAACAATAGAAAACTGTATGCTAACAGTAAAACAAGTTTAACTAAAAGTTTTGAAAATATGGAAATCCTCAATTTGCTTTTTTTCACATACTTCTTATAATGTTTGAACTGTTCATCCACTACAGCAATCATTCTTTTGACTAAATGCACTTTCTTCCAAAACCACCAAATTTACAAAACTTCCAGTAAAAAACAGTAAGAATTATATCAAAATTACTAAAGACACTCATCATCAAGTCTGGTGTGTTAAAGTAAGGTTGAAAGGGAAAGGCAGTTTAAAGGTCTTAGTTTATTCTTTTTTAAGACAAGGGGTCCATTTTGTGTCAAACTTAAAAAAAAAATCCTCAGCTAAAGGCATATATGGATTACCAACGCTTGTAAATGTACTTAGTTAAGGGCAGAATAATGCCACTGCCAAGATAAGTAGGAAAGCAACGTTAATTTCTAGAAGGTAAACCAATCTCCTCGAACATGCTACCTAGAAATTAAGGCAAGACAAAAGCAGCCTTCCATATCCTGGTGATGTATAATGGAAGTGACATTATTTTATGACACAAATTCATGAAAAAGGAAAATCAGGCTGTTTTCTTATAAAAGATCAAAATTTATATAAGCATCTGGAGCAGCTAGCAAGATCTGACATGCTCAAATCAATATGGCACGTAAGGGAAATAGATTTGGAAAAGGGAGAATATCCATTTTATCTTTTTGTTACAAAACCAATAGTTATATTTAATGAACATTTACATCAAGATATGCTTTGAAGTGTTACCAATTAACCAACAGAGGCTGAAATCAGTGGACTTTAATTAATAAGAAATAACAACTCAGTAGTTCAGGCTTCCTAAATGCTGATGAGATGGCTTGGTGTTTATTAAACAGCAGTGGTCTTAAGAGACAGGGATTCCTGGGAGCCGCCAGCTGTTTGGATGAATGACTCATCATTAACCTTGATGAAACAAAAACCACTGTCTCTGTCAGACATTCTCTGACATTCATCTGATTGATATTAAATAGCACCACATAACAGGTCAATGTGTTCAATTGTCTGGGGAACGTCTAGCAGCTCACTTATCCTGGCAGACATATCTGGAGACCTGCAAAGGGTCATCATTAAGGCTTTTTGGATAGCTATTTGTGTGCCAGAGGTAATACTTTCTCTAAGGATTTTCAAACACAAAACTATGTCTGATTTGTCCTAACTTGATGTTTGAATTCATCAGTAATCCAAGCACTGGAGCAAACTCAAAACTCTTTCTTGGGGACTATCTCCAGCAGGGGAAACCTATGGGGGAGCTGGCCTTTTGTCTAGCCTAGCATACCAGTCTGGCTCTATAATTTGCATACATAGAATAAAAATCCTACCATTTGTGTGATCCTGTATAGTTCTCCCCTAATCAGCATTATAAAATACCTGCCCTGTAGGCTGTCTTCAGATTGTATATTATTACACTATTCTATCTGATTCCTAAGAAAAATTTGACTAACATGAAAGATATGAAAAAAGAGAGCCCAAGCCACTGATTTTCAAAATGCTACTCAGACTAGTTGCATTAGAATCATATTAGGTACCCGTTAAAAATAGAGATTCTTGGATCTCATCTCAAACTGACTAAATCAGAAATTCCACGAATAGAGCTCAACAATCTGTATTTTTAACAAGAACTTTATTAGTCTTACAAGTACTCAAATATTAGTTTAAGGGACTCAAAATCCAGTCAGTCCTGAGGCATGTGAGGCTCCTCTATGTTTAGGTAGCATTTAGCCTCTGTAGACGTTCACACAGCTTCACTGTTTGAAGACTCTGCTTGATTAAGATGTGTTTCAATGTTTAAAGTCCTATTTCATTTTGATAACTATCACAAAACAACTATGTGATTTCTGCTTCTGTTAAAAAATGTTAAAAAGACTGCTAGTACACCACTCAGCATTCACTCCATCTCCTTGTAAGAGATGACATACATTCTCTTTTCTGATATAAAAACTCTGTTATTCATAATAACTCCACTTTCTACTAGGCTGCCAGGAAGCTCATAACCAAACTGATAGCCTAACTACAGCAATCACCTGAACTCGTCTCATAGTAAGATATTTGTTTCTGCCCTTCTCTTTGACTTCTTTCTTCCTTTCAATTACATTTGTATTAATCCTTTTTTGTAGGTTAAACAAGAAAACAAACTTTCAAAGTTCTCTTGCAAAGAAGCAGAGTGTGAAAAGAAAATCTCAACTAGTAATTACAGTGGTTTTCTCACTTTTATTCTCTTTGATTTAAAGTCATCATCCATATCCATTTGGGTTTGGGCTTGTTCTATTTTTCCCTCATACACTCACAGAAATATAGTAGGTCTAGATTAGTAACAAGGTATCCTCTTAATCACTAAAAACTGCAGGGAGATGGTTACTGTTTCCAGACTAAAGCTTTTGGAACACTCTAATTAAATCAGACCCCTCAGACTAGCAGAGGGGGAGGGGGACAGGGAGATTCAAAACTAACCGTGTACCAATTTGAAATCTACAGTCTACTATCAATCTGGACAGATAACTTAGATTTTAGCATTGCAGACTAGAAATATCCAGAACCTATAGCATTAGTTGAAGTAGGTCTGCTGGAAGCCAATATCAGTTTTAAAGAACTTTCAAATCACTTCTTTCTACTTTCTAATCATGTCTTTCCGAAATTATTGGATCAATCATTTTGGTTTGCAGATAACCTCAAACAGATAAGCAACTGGTTGACTTCCTTCCTTATTGTTTCTTTTCTTTTTCACTGAAAATGGAGAGTTGGGTTTGTTGTTTTGATTGACACGAAAGGTAGATTCGGAATTCTGTAGGTCCAAGCAAAACTTTTGTGAGAAAAAGTGAGAGTGCTCATCAAAATTCTGAGGATTCCAATGTTTCTATGAAGCTTTTGACTCAGAGATCTGTATTATTAGATAATTTAGAGCTTTTCAGAAGCATTTTTTTGAGTCTGACTCAAGTCTGATTTGAGTGCTGTCTGATATCTTTGGCCATACTAGAAAACCTAAATGCAAAAACGTTAGGAATTCAGATAAAGACAGTTTTAGAAAATACTTCAGAGCAAAATTTGAGACTAAAAAGTTCAGTACAAATATTGATTTTTTTTGTTAAATAAAAATCTAGTATGGGCTGGGTGTGATGGCTCACATCTGTAATCCCAGAATTTTGGGAGGCTGAGGCAGGCAGACTGCTTGAGCTCAGGAGTTCGAGACCAGCCTGGGCAACATGGCGAAATCCCATCTCTACAAAAAAATACAAAAATAGCCAGGCGTGGTGGTGTGTACCTGCAGTTGCAGCCACTCAGGAGGCTGAGGTGAGAGGATCACTTGAGTCTGGGTGGCAGAGGTTACAGTGAGCTGAGACTGTGGCAATGGGTGACAGAATGAGACCCTGTTTCGAAACAACAACAACAACAACAACAACAACAACAACAACAACAGCGTTTAGGAGTAAACTGTCATACAAATAAAAATTTAAAATCTGTGTCTTCTGTCAGGAGTAAAGTGTAATTTTTTTAGTTCTAAACTTAGAATAGGAAAAGTGTTCAAGTTATTACAGACCATCCTTCATAGTCATACTCATAAAAAATCATGAATTATACTTTTAAACTTGATCTCATCTACTCTGGACTTAAACTGATGTTATATTTTTAGCCTAAAACATTAATATGAGGAATTCATGAACAAACCTGCCACATGAGTCATTGTTTAGTTTTGATGTTGTCATAATCAAAGCTTCGCCTCATTCTGAACTGATTAAGTAGAGATCAATATCAATGGTTACATGGTTAGAACAAAGAAATCAACTGTGGGGCAGCATTGTGTTCCATTTTGTGGAACATATAAAGCCAAGAAACTGAATTGGAAAAAAGAGGAAAATACAAGATAATTAAAATTTAATAAATAGCAAATTTTCATTTATACTAAGATTTAAAAAATATTTTGGTCATGTGAATATGCTATGACTAGAGTAACACATTTCATAGAAAATATTACCTCCTATTGAGAGGTATTTGTGTGTATAGTACATTCTTAGAGCCCTTAAGATTACTTAAAAGGCATGTCATGTTGATGGTAATACCTTTTATTGGCCAATTGAATGCTGACAGATACAATTACAGAACTTAAGTATATCTTAAATTCTACACTTTCAGGAAGCTGAAGAAAAAAATGTCTTATTCTCTGCAAGCATGTTTGTCCATACTGTATAGTTAGTGCAATAAAGGTATTATCAGAATCTTAGCTTTAAGATTCATATGACTAGATTACTGCTCATCTCATACTCTATACAATTGGAGAACAAGAATGTATACTGCATTGATGCTACAAGTATACTGATAGTTCACTAATTATAGAGCTTAAATTTATAGCTCCCTTTACATCTGTCATCAACAGCTCCCAAATCACAAGGTTTGCAGTTGAATCCACCTACATTTTTTGTGTTAAAGCCACTTCGGAAAAAAGAAAACCTAAGAAAACCTAAACAAAGGTTAACCAAATTTCCTTCGTTTAAAATAAAGTCGGGGCAATCCTTTAAATTTTGAAAGCAAAATAGTCAGAATTAGATGGAACTAGTCATATAATAATGGATAAAAATGTATGTAATGAATCCAACTATTCAAAAATACTAAAGTCATTATTTACTGATTATGAAAAAATTTAAACATTCCTCAAAGGTATTTGTTTTATCTCAAAGCCAAGAGGTAAAAGAATGACTACCACCAGCAGTCTGTGTGTGTGTGTGAGAGAGAGAGAGACAGAGTGAGAGAGAGAGATCTACTATAAGACAGAGAGAAGAAAATAAGCTAAAATCATTTTGCTAATTTAATTTCCATTAGAAGGAGAAAATGAAATATTTTTCCATTAATATAATGCTTTTAGGTGATTTTGACTAAAGAGGACAAACTTCTTTTTTTGGAGACAGGTCTTGCTCTGTCGGTCAGGCTAGAGTGCAGTGTTGTAATGTTGGTTCACTGCATCCTCAAACTCCCCAGTCTCAGGTAATCCTCCTGAGTAGGAGGGACTACAGGCATGCACAGGCACGCCCAGCTAATATTTATATTTTTTGTAGAGATGCAGTTTCACCATGTTGCCCAGGCTGGTCTCGAACTCCTAGACTCAAGTGATCTGGCCTCAGCCTCCCAAAGTGCTGGGTTTATAGGTGTGAGCCGCCGCATCTGGCCTTTTAAAAATTGTTTTAATCCGGAAAGGTTTAACACACCAAAACTTTGACAAGCCTTTGGAAAGGGGCCTTACCTCCAAAAGACAGTTCTCTCACTGTAATCACTAAGAATCTGAATTTCCCTTTAACATTGGCAAGCCTTTGGAGAGGTCCTTACCTCCAGAAGACAGTTCTCTCACTGTAATCACTAAGAATCTGAATTTCTATTTTTCTGAAAATACAACTGAAAGGCCCCAAAAGCCTGTTAATGACCATAGGCCAGAAAGAAAAGAACAGAAATTTTCATTTCTCATGTATCAACTAATTCTGAAAAGTTTAACCAAACTACAAACATATTTCTAATTTTAAAATATTTTAAGGATAATTCAGAAGGTATAAAATTTGTTATTCTCTTTACCAAATATGTGTCTATTATAATATCCAAATGCCTATAGCAGATTCAGAAAATATGGGAAAACATATTAATTCCAATTAACACTATTATATTACAAGTATAAATTATGTCCACTTGACCAGCATGGTTTATTTATAAAATAGATATTTTAAGTGACTAATACGTACAACAGTAATTTGTATATTAGAAGTTTTTGACAGCTCTAGTATACATGTATTTTCTTAAATAGACTGTGTGCATGTATGGATAAACAACACATACTACACTCATATAGAAATACATGTCAATTTTTTATACTTTTATAAAATCCCCCAGTGGGGATCCAGAATGCCTTTAGAGGAGATGTTTAAAGTTGTATTTGTTTATTTTTTTTTTGTTATGTTATTTTAGTGTTCTGATTGTTAGGTTTATTTTTTTTTTTTTTGAGACGGGATCTCGGCTGCTGGTCGCCAGGGCTGATGGCTGGCCGGATCTCAGGCTCAGGCTGCAGAGGGGCGTCCGGCGCTCGCCGCGGGGTTCGACGCCGTTGCTCGTGCCTCAGCACCCGGTAGCTGGATACAGGCGCCGCCACGTCCCGCGGCGTGTTGGTTGTGTAGTTGGTTGTGGTGGTGTGTGTGTGGAGTGAGAGACTGGTGGACGCGGTGTTAGCCAGATGGTCTCGATGGGCGTCCTGGACCTGCGTGAGTCCGGGCGTGCGGTCGGCCTCCCAAAGTGCTGATTACAGGCTTGAGCCACGGCGACCGGCCAATTGTGAGTTTTTTATTTTATTTTTTATTTTTATTTTATTTTATTTTATTTTTTTTGAGGCGGAGTCTCGCTCTGTCGCCCGGACTGGAGTGCAGTGGCCGGATCTCAGCTCACTGCAAGCTCCGCCTCCCGGGTTTGCGCCATTCTCCCGCCTCAGCCTCCCGAGTAGCTGGGACTACAATTTTTTATTTTTTTTTAGAAACAGTGTCTCACTCTGTCACTCAGGCTGGAGTGCAGTGGTACAATCATAGCTCACTGCAGCCTCAAACTCCTGGGCTCAAGTCATCCTCCCACATCAGCCTCCAAGTAGTTGGGTCTACAGATAGGTGCTCCCAGGCCTGGCTATTTTTTATTTTTTTAATTTTTTGTAGAGACAGGGTTTCAGTATATTGCACAGGCTGGCCTCAAACTCCTGGCCTCAAGTGATCTTCCTGCCTCAGCCTCCCAAAGTATTAGGATTATAGGTGTGAGCCACTGTGCTGAAAGTAAAATTTAATAAAAAAAAAAAAATTTACTTTAGCATTCTCGAAATAAATAAATCTTCCCCACTATTTCAATGCCTATAAAGACCTCTGAAAAGACCTTCAGGTCTTTTGTGAACCTATTACTTTATTTTAGACTGTCTTTCAAGGACATTTGTACAGTGAACAGCCTTGGAAGACAAAGATATCTTTCTCTAGCACAAAGAGCAAGTTTGCGTATCATCTTAGAAAATAAGGTCTCTCCCTAAAAAGCAGAGAGCTGGCCTACTTACCTCCTTATATAAAAAATTCAGATTCCTGAAGTTCAAGGCCCATCTCCTGTAATGCCTGGCCCTCCAAACACATTGTCCTGTACAAACTGGGGGATCACAGAATGAACACAAATTCTGATACTCTGGCTACTGCTGTTGCTATGAGTAATAAACTGACCTTTTCCTCTGACCTGAATCTTAAATCCTCTGTTAGAATCCACCATCCAATGGCTGGCTTACACATTAGCTTGCAAGTAGGGTAATATTTCAGACCCTCCACAGCTCTTGTCAACCTCCAAATCTCATGGGTTTATAATAACACCCGTTTATTTCTTGTTTCCTTACATTTTGCTCACTTTACATGTTGGCCACGAGTCATGGGAGATCAGCTTAGCTCTGCTTCACGCATCTCCTTCTTTTGCGGATTTGGGCTAAAAGAGCAGCCCCCACCTGGGACATGTTTGTTCTCATAACACAAAGAAAAGAGCAATGGAAAAGATCACACTATGATTTTTCAACATTTTGGCTTGGTCATGGCCTACTGGCAGACTTACATGGAAGGTCCAACTTAAATGGTTTGACTCAGGATTTTTCCACTTTCTGATGGTGAGAAAGCAATATGTATTCAGTAGAAACTATACTTTGAATTTTGATCTTCCTCTGGCTAGCAATATGCTGTATCAATACTCTCTCAAGATAGTGGCACTGTCTCTCAATATTGGCAGTGAGCCACAGCTCCCAGGCAACCGCATGATCGTGAGGTTAACAACCGGTACTAGACAGTGTACTGTGTGGCCAGATGATTTTTGCCCAACTAATGTAAATGTTCTGAACATTTAAATATTAAATGCTAAGCTCAATGTTTGGTAGGTCAGGTGTATTGAATGTATTTCAATTTATGATATTTTCAGCTTATGATGGTTTTATTGGGACGTAACTCCATCACAAGTTGAGGAGCATCTGTACTCTACAGGTCAAAGCAAGTCACATTGAGAAGCCCGATATCAATGGGATGTAGAAGTACTCTCTTCCCACAGGGAGAAGTGAAATAGTATCACCCCAAATAGGAAAAGGTAAGGATGCATAACATACTTACAAAGCAGAGGAGTGAATAATAGAAATAATACATTCTACCACACATAACAGATACTTAGAAAAAGATAGTTATGTTAGGATTTGTTATGTTAGTTAATAATATAACTAATTATATTAGTACAAAATCAAAAATTTGAAAGACCCTTTCCATGTTTCAAAATACTTTCTAATGTCTTGCATTATACTTATGATAAGCAGGAAAATACCAAAGTTCAATGATTATTTTTTAAAACAGCAGTAGAAATGCATTCGATGAGATGACATATAAATTGAAACAAAGGTAGTAGTACAGTTGGTATGAATGTGTTCAAATATACACAGGGACACATGAGCATGAAAAGAATATTTTTAAGAGTAATAAAGAGAAATATTGCTGCTGCTATTAATAGAAAAATATATTTATAATGCAAAGGTTTGACCAAGCCATCATTTAATAATCACAACCAACATTCCAAGAATTATTTAAAGAGTATGTTTAGCATCTCTCGTGCTCCCTTTTGAAGTTTTCTGTTGTTGTTATCAAAATCACCCTGAAGAAACACAGAATGCAAAAAGGGTTATTTCTTATTTTTCTTTTGAATTGTTTCAGATGTAATCATCCTTTGAGCCATCTTTTCATCAAATAATCTCTTTGAACTTCTTACCTGTGTATTGCCATATGCTAGACACTCTGCATGAAATAAACATGCTTTAATTTGAGGCCAATGCACCAATTAAAATTGTCTACTAATGCTATATTCCTAATTTCAAATCAGAAGTCATAATTTCAGGATTCTAAAAACTATGATAATCAGTTAGCCATTCTAACAAGTCTTTTTTCCCTGATTTTCTCTTCAGTTTAACAATCCCATGTGCTGTGATCCATTGACTACATCCTTCCTTTTTTAAGTGGCTATGCTACATTACATAGATATTTATCTAAATATCTAAATATTTCCCCACTGTCATGCTAGCTACCTATCTAATATTATTTAGGATATTCAAATATTTAACTATTCTTACCCCCACTTTAACATGTTTTTAATTCAGTATTTAAAATTTGTATATTTAAAGATAAACTTTATTTCCTGTATTATTCATAAAAGATTATACATGTCAGGAAGTGCATACATTTGTGCACACACACACTGTAACCATGCTTATTCATTCATTGTTGGGTTTAATAAGTATTAACTGAATGGGTGAAAAGATGAATTCTGACAAACACTAAATTTTAAACATCCTCTAAAAGTAAATAAAATTAAGACGGACTTTTCTGAAAATGTTCAAAAAGAAATGTAAATATGTTTCCTGCCTTTCAGTTTTTCCCACCTTGCCTACTCTCCAGTGTTAGCCTTCATTTCACTCTTACTAACCACATTCCATCAACATTTACTCTGAGTTCTACATCTTAATTATAAAACATTGAAGCTCTAGCTATGGCTGATGTATTTTTACCTTACAAATGCTATTCTCTTGAACTTCCTGCTGGAAGAATCTTAGTAACAGATGGTGGAGCTTCTAGAGATATATTAAATAGAATGAAACTTTGCATATCAATACAAATCTGACAAGTGACTTAATCACAAAAGACACCCTCCTTCAAAAAACAATCAGGTAGGCAGCACCGATGAACCCAGAGGAAAAAAAGTCACTTTAGATATAGCCCCTTGTGTATTTTTCTCTATTCATTAATTAAGCAGCATTTAAAACAGCTTTTCATTTTTAGTATTTAACCTGATTTCAGCTCCATTTTAATGAGGAAAATTATGTAAGAACCCTACTTTTATTCTCCAAACTAATTTTTTTTTTTCGAGAACATGGGCATCAGTATACTTAAGTATAGGCTAAAAATTGATACAAAGCAGAATTTCTTCAGAAATTCTCTAGGCATGTCAAAGTACATCCAGGTATCAGGAGCTACAGGAGTAAAAGGATAGAGATAAGGCCAAAGTATCTCTGAATAACATTAATTAAAGGATTCTGTCTAGCAAGCAGATTTCTATGACCTTTGAGTAATAATTTAAAGACATGACTGACATGTTTTTTTTTTTTTTTTTTTTTTTGCATAGCAAAGCCTGATCATAAATCTTATCCTTGAGTATCTATTACATTTGTTGTTTTGGCTCAGGTTTCCCGTTCTTTGCTGTTACTCTACTTTAGGAAATTTCTAATTGGGGTAAAGAGAAGAAAAGATTAAAAGAACTACTAATTTCAGCACGAAGCCTCAGTGACAGAAAGATAAATGGAGATAGGAATAGTCGCATAAAATCTGGTAGTTGGTTATGGAGATGGGAGTGAGTTTTAAAACAGCACAAAGGCGATGGTTTGAGAACATTCAGATAAGAGGGCAGAGGCAGGCAGAAGGAAGATTTTTAAGCCACAGAGATCAGAGAGGACAGGGTATCTCCTCTTGGCATATTCCAGGAACTCAGTGCCAACTGGCTTCCCTGTACCACCTGAGCTCTCTCAGGTGTGATCTTCCCTCTAATGCTTCACCCTTGTGAGCACGTCAGGGCCCATCCTCCCTACTGTGAAACCTCCCTATTTTCATCTGCTCTTCCTCAGAGTCTTAACTCTCCTCCCTAAAATGACAATTTGTAAATCTTAAAATTATTCCATGCTTGGAAAATAATAGTAAAGTTTCAATTGATTACTCTTTTAAGGATATTTATATTTTACCAAAGGTTTCCAAGAGACACAAAGCCTTGAACCCAAAGGAGTAAATCCCAAATCTTGGGTGTTTGTTATTTAGTGATCTGTTTGTAGGAGATTCCAGTGTTTCCTAAATCTAACCATATACACATAGCTTCAGTTCTGTTGTATACCAGCCATAGTTGTATTTCACAAAATGTTCAGAGAACACAAAGTACATTAAAAGAAACGTAAGCTATAATTACCAATTGCAAACACAGTGGCAGATTTTCATATACAAAATATATATATATACCTCTATATACACTATTGGTTAAAGGGAATTTTACACAGATGAGATCTTTTTTATTCACACCATCTTCACTCAATAACCTATCCATATAATTATCACTATGCAAGTGTATTAGTCTGCTTGGGCTACCATAATGAAATACCACAGACTGGGTGACTTAAACAACAGAAATTCATTTTCTCACAGTTCTGAATGCTGGAAGTCCCAGATCAGAGTGCCTGCATGGTTAGGTTCTGGTGAGGGCTCTCTTACTGACTGGCTGACGGCTGACTTCTTGCTATGTCCTCATATGGCACAGAGTTCTGGGGTCTCTTCCTCATCTTATAAGGGCACTAATCTCATCATGAGGGGCCCCACCCTCATGATCTCATTACCCCTCAAAGTTCTCATTTCCAAATATCATTACATTGGGGGTTAGGGCTTCAACATATGGATTTGAGAAGGACATAATTCAGTGCATAGCAGTGAGAAAATGCTGCCCCAAGTCCTTAAGACAATTCTACAATAAAATGTATGAGCAAGAAAATTTTTAAAATTAAACAACTAAATGTATGAACAATAAAATGTCTTTATGTATGTGGGGAGCTGAAAGATGATAAATAACATGACTATTACCAAGAAAACTTCGCATGTATTTTATTTTTGATAAGTTTCTGTGAATTTAACTACCCTTGAGCATCTCTCTTCTTTGCCCTCATCTCTAGATTTCACCTTGGATCAGGTTGAACAGCAGTACCGTTCCCTTAGATATGAAAGCAACTGCCAATGCAGCTCCTCCAGGCCTTTGTTTGAAAACTCTTTATTTCAGTAGGGGAGCCTCAAGCTCTTATATTTCAAAAATAAGCATGACTACACTCAAATGCCATTCTCTGAAGCTGGTTGATTTCTGAAATGCCTGAACTCATTATCCTCACATGGAGGTTTCTGATGCTGACATTTCTTGGCCCCTCCATGCACTGTTCAGTCATGGTGCTGTCACCCTGAGAGGTCCCCACATGTCTTTAGGGTTCCAGATAAAAGTAATCAACATAGGGAGCAACAAAACAGCAATTAACTGAAGGCAGCTGACCTTCAGAGAGACACAAACTCAAACTTTAAAAAGTTTCTATCTGTAGCTCTTTTTATTCTGAATACAAGGTTCTTGGGAGGTTTTTTTTTTTTTTTTTTGTGTGTGTGTGTGTGTGTGTGTGTGTGCGCGCGCGCGTGTGTGTGTGTGTAACCAAGTTGAAAATTCAGTGATACGGAGAGATAAGCATGAGGTATTGGATGAGCAAGACTAACTAAATCAAGCCGAGACAAAGAACAACTGGTGTATATTATTTTGGCTAAGGATTTCTTCATTTTTCTTATTCCTCAAGCCCATTTTTCTGTTCGAAACAAAAGAGGCATGAAATTTATAGATGCAGTAATTACAGGAATAGTAACTATGTTGGATGAAGACAACAATTTGAGCTAGTTTAGTCGTAAGAACCAAAATCAATCACTCCAAGTATAACAGTGGCACAGTAGGTTATATTTTTATAATTGTGATCATCAAATTCAGGCCCAGAGGCGGTGGGGTTCAAATTATAGCAAATTTATCACATATTTTATTCCAACCTGCTCCAGTCTAATCTAGACATTCATTAAACTTTTGAGTGTCAGGCCCTGGGCTAGGCAAAGGAGACATACACAAAGATTACTAAAACATTTTCTATCTTTAGAAAATCTCTAACATCGAAAACATTAACTGGCACTGGGCAGGCATTGCTGTTTACACAAGCCGTCTGCCAGCAACTGTCTGTAAATGAATAATTCCAGTGGGAAGAATACTCCACTAAGCATTGTATTTGGTGCTTTTTACACATACAATTTTCCTTGAATCCATTAGCCTGTCTCCATTATTCTTTCTACAATCTAATCAACTTTTTGTTCTGGAAAACAGCCAAGTTTTAACAGTTCCTGAACTGAATGCAAAAAGAAACCTCTGAAAAGGAACAAAATTTCTGGAAAAAAATTAAAAAAATAAAAGAGGGGACACCAATTATTTTATATTCTCTTGGAAAAGGAAGTGGTAAGTTTTTCTAACACAAGAATATTTCTTTCTAGGGAATGCTATCACTTTTAACAGGGTGGTCATTTTTACTATATAAATAGTTTCTTCAGTCTTTACTTGGTCACACACAACAGAAACAGGAATTATTTGTTCCCAGAGTTCACTAAAATCAACTGGGTAGAATCAGTGTCAGGTGAGGCTATTGCAACTTTCTAGTAAAATAAAATACATATTTAATTAACACACTTTCATTTCTACCATCCAATTTCTAATTAAAAATCTGATTCTGCAAATTGAGATTATTTGAAAATCATCTCAAACTAATTACATTTTTAAAACTCAACCAATAAAAGGGCAGATTATACATAAGTGCAATACTTGTAAATAAAGTCAATAGAAACAAGAACGTCTAATCTTTAGAATGAAATGTCTTTTTAGTTAGTTCCACTATCTACCTCATCAACAATTACAAACATACATGCACTTACATACACATACAAACCACTTCCTCAGGCATTCACAACATGATTAAACTGTGTTTAAACAGTATGTGAACACAGACAAAACTATAGGCCCCTACAAGCCAGTGTTTCTTGAGGCATGGCCTGGCCTTGCATTAGAACTGTATCAGTTTCATTTGGGGAATACTTGCTAAAGTACAGCTTCCTCAAACCCACACAAGTTCTACTAAATCAGAATCTCAAGGAAGCCAGAAAATCTCTATTTTTCGTAAGCTCCTAAGGTGATTCTAATACACATGAAAATTGGGGAACAGTGCTATAACATTTTAGTCATGTATAACAAAATTTCTATTTAGAGACTCAGAATGGGATAAGAAGCTTTGGCTCCATCCTTCTTTCTACTGTCCTAAGATTTCTCTCTTCCCATGGAGATAGTTTTACTACTAGATTTCAGGCCATCCTGTACTAAATTGGACTTTGCCTGTTTAATATCCCTCTGATATCTTGACAAATATCTTGCAGTCCTGCTATTGCCCTATAGATAAGACAATCATTTCTTTTCGTGTCCCCAGATATTTCTACCACTCTGCCTCTCCTCCTAGTTTCAGCCAGCCTGTTCAGCTGACCTATCACAAAAGCTCTGTGTTCTACCTAAAAGAAACCTTTTATTTGGTCCTGTTTCTCCTTGTTCTGTTTACTTTGCTTGAATCACCATCTATTTTTAAGGTGATATCCATCTCATCCTCTTTCTGAAAAGTGCATCATGTCAGGAGCCTTCTTCCAATCTCCACTAACCATTTTAAGCACATTTTAGTTTCTTTTTTCCAAAGACGTCAGATGTCCTTCTTGTATACTTCCCATTGACTTTTTATTTCTGAACCAGAAGGCATCGCGAGTGCTAAACTCACTCACAGAACAAAAATTTGTTTATTTAACAAGATGCAGTAGTTGCCTATTATGAGCCAGCCGGGTACCGTGCTACAGCGGTGAACCAAAAGGACAAGGTTCCTGACCTCATGAAGCTCAATTTTCTATTGGAGGAGATAAAAATATAAACATGAATAAAGAAATAAAATAAAATAGTGATAGTAGCTACAGGTGTGTGTGTGTGTGTGTGTGTTCCATTTTGTTGGATGCACAGATAAAAATCTTCCCTGAAATGGGGAAAATAAAGAGCCAACCACACAAAGACCTAAAGGAAGAGAATTCAAGGAAGAGGATCTAGCTAGGACAAAAGGCCTTTCACCTGTTCAAAGAATTGAAAGATGAGAGAGGTGCAAGCATGGAAAGGGGAGAGATGGAGAGGCCATACAATGTGAGGGCCCTGAAGGCCATGGTCAAGGGAATCAGAGAAAACTTAACGCTTTTAATTCTGATAGCAACAGGAAGCCACTGAAGTGTTTCATGTAGGCTAGAGATTGGCTTTGAGGATAACTAAGATAACTGCAGCTGCCACACAGACGTTGACGTTTAGAAGATGCAGAGGGGAAGCATGCAGCCCAGTTAGGAGGCTCTTGTAGTGACATAGATGATGACCTGAATCAGTGAGGCAGCAGCAGAGATGGAAGAAAGCACATGACTCTGGGACATTGGTGGAAGAGTAACAGGCCTTACCAGGCAGTTGAGGGCAATAAAAAGTGAGACCCCAAGGATGCCTCATAACTTTTTGTCTTGAGTAACTGGGTGGATAGTGCCATCTACTGAAATGGAAGAAATCTGAGGAAAGAAGATGGAAGTAGGAAGGAAGGGAATGAAGAATTTCCATTTAGACATGTTAAATTTAAGATGTGTTTTGAATATCCAAGTGTGATATGATCTGGAGATGTGAATCTGAGCACCGATGCATGAAGACAGCATTTAAAAACACAGGATCCATTTTCTTAGGGACGGTTTAAGTATGGATGAACAATCAGGACCAAGATCGGGGCATGCCAAAATTTAGAAATCTGGCAGAGAAGGATGAAAATGTAAATGAGGCCTAGAAAAAGTGACTGGTTATATGGGTTCAAGGAAGCTAAAAGAAGAAAATTCTCAAAATGTTTTAAAAAGGAAGTGGCCAACGATATCGAATACTATTGAAAGACTAAGATGGATATTTGGAAGAGATCACAGGTTTTGGCAACATCCTGACAAATCCTGAACTAAATAAATGAGTAATCTTTCAAAGCCCAGGTGTTTAACTGACCTGCAAAAGAAATATTATGGAAGGTAGAAAGGTGAAAAGAAAAAAGAAGGGGATGCAAAAAAAATTCTCCCACAGATTCAGAACTTTAATAGTTCTTAATCTAAGATAAACTACAGTGAGACATATATGTTGCAAAAGTATGACATACAATATAATTTTTTAAGTATTTAATACTATCTGGTACACATACTAAATTTATCTAAACAAAGATCTCAGAATTTAGTAGCACAGGATAACCTACTTCTTGCTCCTGATTGAGGAGGCATAGTGGATTTTTAAAAAGACTTATATTTAAGTATTTAACAAAGAATAGTGAAGCAAAGTCTACAAATACACTGCTCCTATATACTGCCTCTAGAACCACTTGTCTCTTCTCCCTCTCTCACGGCAAAGACTCCAAACACCTGATGATTAATATCAATCTGCCATTTGTTAAATAGTGCAAATCTCCCTTTGTCATTTTAATTGCACTGAATTTGAATTTGCATAGGTTGCAAGTAGAAAACAGAATCTTGAAGCCACATAAACTAATCATACTTAGACTTAAAACAGAATATATTGGATATCTAGCCAAACAAAATTGCTCAAGTGTCCAATACATATTCTAAACACTTCCACCTCCATGCTTCTGCTACCTTGCTTTCTACTTCTCGAAAGCTACTTTTCCACTTATCCGTAAGTCCAAATCCTATCTTTTCTTCAAGGTTTAACTGATTAATGTCTTTGAACGCTTTCTGGCTAGAAATCACTTCTATGAACTTCGTGATGTTGCATCTCTGTCTTCGGCTTTTATACTTTTTACCTTTTATTATATTACATTGTTGTCTACACTTTTGTCTGCCTAACACCCTGTATTATCTGGAACAACAACCCCTTTCTCTGTACTGGCATCAACAAGATAACGTTTCCATGGAGCTGCCATAATTTTTACATAACGCTGCCCCTAGGCCAGAATTGGCTGGTCTATAGGTAGATACCTGATCTAAACTATGACAACCACAACATTCCAGCCCTTGGCAACTATTGATTCTTCCAGGACAGGCACTTACCTCAAGCTAGGCCAATCACAGTCCTTTCTCAACTAGATCCCGCCCCACTGGTCATAGCTAATTGGTGCAGGACTGGAACTGGACACAAGCTGACTCTCTGGATTGAGAACTAGAGGTCAGACCATTCCCTCTCCCATGTCTCAAACTGAAATATGCAGCACTGGAAAACTGCTCATGCTCATGGCCATGAGATTAGGCTTCCCTTAGCCTCAGAAGGCCTTGGAGTGGAAGCAACAGGTATCTGGTAGGGGTAAATGCCACCTCTTTAGTCTCACAATTGAAACCCCCTTCAAAGCACTATTCGACGTTGTCTTTAGAGACAAGTGAAGTGACTTGTGATATTTGCGGGGAGCCACCACCACAAAAATAATTTCTCTCTCTGCTAGGTGATTTATACCATTTTATTATTATTTTCTTTTTATGGTGATGTTGAGTTGAGGAAAGATGTTCATGCTACATTTATTAAAAGTTAAAAGAAAATCTCAGCACCTTGGGAGTCCAAGGCATGTGGATCACTTGAGGGAGGCCAGGAGTTTGAGACCAGTCTGGCCAACACAGTGAAACCCTTTCTGTACTAAAAATACAAAAAAATTACCCTGGCATGGTGGCGCATGTCTATAGTTCCTAGTTCCAGCTACTCAAGAGTCTGAGGCACAAGAATCCTTTGAACCAGAGGAAGAGGTTGCAGTGAGCCAAGAATGTGCCACACTGCACTCAAGCCTGGGCGACACAGCAAGACTCTGTCTCAAAACAAAACAAAACAAAACAAAACAAAAAAGGTTAAAAGAAAGCAGCATTTGTTGGCCGGGCACGGTGGCTCATGCCTTTAATCCCAGCACTTTGGGAGGCCGAGTCGGGTGGATTACCTGAGGTCAGGAGTTCGACACCAGCCTGGCCAATATGGTGAAACCGCATCTCTACTAAAAATACAAAAAAAAAAAAAAAGCCAGGCATGGTGGCATGCACCTGTAATCCCTGCTACTCAGGAGGCTGAGGCAGGAGAATCCTTTGAACCCAGAAGGCAGAGGTTGCAGTTAGACAAGATGGTGCCATTGCACTCCAGCGTGGGCAACAAGAGTGAAAATCTGTCTCAGAAACAAACAAACAAACAAACAAAAAACAACAACACACACACACACACAAAGAAAGAAAAAAAAGAAAGAAAGCAACATTTGCAAGAGATGACATTCATCTCTCTGTCTTTTTCTGTGAAAGGTTACTATATTTCCTCCTTTTGGGGAGGAGTAGAAAAAATAATTTTGAGAGCAGGAGAAATCTCCCCTCTTAAGGAGGGGCTACTACTTAGTAGGGTAAAACATCTGAGGCTGAGAACACAGAATGTATGAGTTTTGAAGACAATGTATTTTATTCTAAGCCTACTTCACTTTCAACCGAGTGGAAAGAATATATAGGGTATTTTTTTGTGCATCTATAAATGATTTTGTTTTGCATGATTTGTGATGTTTTTGGCTGGCTTGCTTTTAAATAGGAGTGGAGTAAGACAAAAGCACATTAAAGCAGACATACTAGGCAAAGATCATGGTAGTATTCTCGTGGTCATTTGGGAGACTTTCAGGAATTAAAAACAGAGAATGTTGTAAATAACTTTATGAAGAGGGCAGTCTTCCTGAACCTAAAGGATGGGGATATATCAATTTTGGGTACTCTCTATATACACAGGCATATCCTACTTAAATTCTTTCCATAAAGGGGCAACCTCTTCATAATCCTTCTTATATCAAATACCAAATTTACTTTGATGTGACAGAAAAAGGTATTGTGAATAGTGAACTTCAAAAGAATGAGCAGTGAGATGGTTAGGGGTAATGATAGGGTAGAGAAGCATATAATGAAATTTCAAATTAATATAATATTATTATACCAAACATATAATAGTAGGAAGATTTTCCTGTAATAAAACAGTAGTTTAAATAATGTTCTTCCATCTAAAAAAGATACTTCTTCTTAAGGCAAGGTGGTTTAAATTAAAATATAAAGAAATATTATGGGACTATAATAAAATCAGAACTTAGTCTGTAAAATGTACCTGAAGTTCTTTACCAAATATACTATTGTGACTCAACACTATAATACTGTCTTAGTCTGCTTGTGCTGCTATAACAGAATGCCACATATTGGGTAATTTTTAATAAAAAATGTATTGAGTCATAGTTTTGGAGACTGGGAAGTCCAATATTAAGGAACCAGCAGGCTTGGTTATTCTGATTTCAAGATGGCACCTTGAATACTGTATCCTCTGGAGGGGAAGAATACTTTTTCCACACATAACAGGAGGCAGAAGGGCAAAGAGGAAAAAGGGGACTGAAGTCATCCTTTTATAAGGCATTAATCCCAGCCATGAGGGTGGAACCCTCATGGCCTAATGACCTCTTAAACATTTGACCTGGTAATACTGTTACAATGGCAATTAAATTTCAACATGAATTTTGGAGAGGATAAACATTCAAACAGTCACAAATACTACTTGAAAAAATATAACAGTTTAACCAGTAATGCCCATCTGGGCAAAAAAGCTATTTAAGTACCATGCACTTTGATGAATGACCTTTAAAATAGCCTTCCTCATTTTATACTATTACTTTTCAGTCAGTGCAGGATAACACATTAAATCTAAAAACAACGGCCCAGTGAAACTATGCCAGTAGATTTAACGAATCCATTAATTTAATGGTAATTATCATTCCCTGTTCAGCACATATATTTTCTTTGTTTGAAAGACTATGCTGTGTGTTTGTGTTTTTTTTTAATGACAGAAGAAGAATGCAATACAGTTTGTTTTAAAAGACTCTGTACCAAATATTCTGTGAAGATTATAAGTTCTCCTTGACTAGAGTCTAGATAATTCCATAATGACTCGTAGAAATGACATAATTTATAATCTCATTAGGTTTTTGTGAAGTGAAACTTAATTTATATGAACAACCCATATATAATCATGGCTAATTCGAGAGGAATGTTTCATTTGCCTTCCCAGCAAATACTAGGCAGACAGAGTTTAAAGCCTTAGTGGGGAATAGGTAGATGCATTTCACAACAAGGGAGATTTAAGCAGCTTTGAAAACTGTTTGGTTGAAGCTCTTTAACTGTAAATAAAATTACTGGAGGTTTGAGTAAAACTTCAGCCTAATGTAGCTGTTAGTCTAAGTAGGTCCTAGTTAATGACTATTATCTTTACGAAAATCAGGCCTAGTAATCAAAAAAGTTCAATATTCCACAACTTGATGAAGCCTTAGTTTCCCCTTTCCTTCCACTGATTACATCCTAATTTCAATTCACAATATCAATACACTTATTTTAATACAGTAACAATATAAAGGGGAGATTAATGTAACTTGAAAGTAGTGTGAACATTCTATATCATTTCTTCACAAAATTGATACATTTCTTTTGAAAATATTTTTTAATTAAAAAATTTATTTACAACTTCCCACAATGCATTGATGTATTGAAAATACTTTAATTTTGAAAAATATATATTTGGGTATGTTTTAAATAATAATGGCAAGTAAATTTTCATAACATGCTTTTCTATCAGCTGGTTTACCAAAATATTCGCCATTCTATGTTTCCTTCTTTTAGCCTCTACATTCTGGGAATTGTCTATACCTTTTGAAACAAGTGAGAACTTTACCAAAAAGAGTAGAAAAGGCTGGTGAAATAAGTGGGGGGTTAGTTGACATAGATACTAAGTGTTACAGAATGGAACTTTGATACTTTGAGGGAATAATATTTGCCTATAATTTAAGGAGTCGTGAACAAGACTTGATCGCCACTCCCAAGTTCAGGGACAAAAATCTAATACTTACCAGGTAGCACAATTCTCATCACGTAGCCAAGACTGCTGCTCATGCCTAATTTTAAGGTTTGACCCATCAGAGATGAGCATGGAGTTAGTTCAGTATTCCAACTGGTGAATTTCTCTAACAGATGTGGTGAGTTAATACGAGGAAGCAGAATATAACAGACATCAAACCAATTATTAGCTCCTAAGGACTCTTATAAGTCAATCTACTTCATATTTTTATTATTACCACCTTTGCCTAATGCCTAATCATATCCCATTTGAACTAATAGTATTATCAAATGATTGCATTTTCTACCTATATCCTATTTCCAATCTAATCTTTCATTCATAATTTTCCCAAACCAGTCTTGCCAGACACCTCTCATAACTAATAAGACTAATAAGTTATTACTCTCCTGTTCCATAATGTAAAGGGCTTTTTAGTTCCTTCTAATGTTCAAATTTCTGACTTTCCTATTAACAGCCAGACATAATCAGTCCTAAACCAATCTTTCTAAAGTTATCTATTACTAATTCACTAGGATCAGAGGTTGGCAGGCTTTTTCTATAAAGAGCAGATAATAAATATTTTAGGATTTGTGGGATATAGGCTCTCTTGCAAGTACTTAACTCAGCCGTTACAGTGGGAAAGCAGCCATAGTCAATATGAAAGCCAGAGTGTGGCTGTGTTCCAACATAACTTCTTTTGTACAGAAATAGGAATGAGCCAGATTTGGTTCAAGGGCCATATTTCACTGCACCCTGTTCTAGATGAACCTTTACTGTGCAGAAATTGGCCATTAACTGTGTCATGAAACAGCTGTTAAACTCTGTTCCTAGTTCTGGGCTACAGTGATACAAGGATGAGTTAGCTCCCATAGCTGCCTTGGCAATGTTCACAGTCTTTACACACACAGAATCACTGTGCAATTATACTGCAAATGCTGTGTGGGGTCACTGGCTTAGTCAGGAGCAAAACTTCATGTTAGAGTAGGTCTGGAAGTAGTCATTGTCCAGATTAAGGTGGGCAGGCACAAGATAATGAAAGGGAGAAGAAATGACAGCCTGTGCCAACATAGAAAAATGCAAAACCAAATGGTGAATTTATGGAATGATCAAGGCATAGGCAGGTAAGATGGATCTGGAAAATTTGGCATGAGACAGAATCAAAAGGATTTGAATGCCCTGCTAATGAGTTTACACTAACTTTTTTGAGTCAGACTTCACTCAGGCCTCAGCAAGAGGCCCTGTTTTTTGGTGCCTGTGTTTTTGAAGAACCTGCACATCACAAGTTTTACAAAAATTAAACTTATTAAAGAACACATGGGTCCCTATGTCATTCAAGATCTGGCATTTAGCACTAGCAAAGTGTGACATTCTAACCCCGATTATTCACCAGGATTTACTCACAACAAACTAACACCATTAAGGACCCAGACACATGTTTTTCCATATATTTTATATTTTGAAAAAAATGGACTGATTCCAAATGCCATGAAACTTCACCAGTTGATCACAGGCAGGACTTCAGCCATCCAAGTGCTTAGCTTAGAAGTGCTTAGAAGAAGGAAATTAAATGACGTGACAAGCCTTCTCAGCATGGAGGCCACAGATTCTTGTATACTCAGTATCATTTGCCAGTAGCTGAGTGTCCCTGTTCTTTCTGCTATTCATGTTTCAACTTGTGATTCTAGAATTCTAGAGGTACTCAGGAAAACACAGTATTCACCACAGTTGTGCATGGTGACAAAGGAAACACTTGTGACTACTAAACAATTCATATGGCTCTTAAATTTATATGTATGTAGTTGAGGGTATGACATGCATGGAGCATGATACTTTTTACATTGACAAGCATGTATAAATTGAACCCTCAAACCTGTAAATAGATTTCCTTTTATAAAATATGTAATAAAATGTAATTAATTCTTTAAATACTTAAAAATTCAGTTCTATTTAAATAATTTTGATGTAATTTTATGTTAATAGTTATTTTTTATTAACAATTAGTAATTGGCTTTTGGTTTGAAAAGATACATTTTGACATTTTACAAAAAAATCTTTTGGAAAGACTTGAAAAAATTTACTTTTAAATTCTTTTACATTTATTTTCATCTACATTTTCATAAACATATATTTAAATTATTGACACTAAATACAATTAAATATTATTTTAATCCTTCATACCATTCATTGTTGTCAATAGAATGCATATCATGTGAAAATCTTGATTGCAACAACATAGTGATTTTGCTGAAATGGAGGCCAGAAAAAAAATGTACAACAGAATACTCAAATGTGTAATAATAATTAAATTCAGTCATCTTTGTTTGCTGGTTTTAGCCATATGGAGATATATTTATCGAGTTAGGAAAAGTAACATATTTCATTTAACAGTTTGCTAACTTAATTTATAGTTACACGTTAAATATTTAGACATGTAGTATTTAGACCTCCATGCCTTAGGCCTCACATATATTAGGGGACGATCTAATATTTATAAGTAATATGGAGTCACTGATGTCAACTTTTAATATTTTAACTTATGTAGTTTTTAGAAATAGTCTATTATAGCAGGCGTAGTGGCTCATGCCTATAATCCCAGGACTCTGAGAGGCCGAGGCAGATGGATCAGTTGAGGCCAGGAGTTTGAGACCAGCCTGGTCAACATGGTGAAACCCTGTCTCTACTAAAAATGCAAAAATTAGCCTGCTGTGGTGGTGTGCACCTGTAATCCCAGCTACTTGGGAGGCTGAGGCAGGAGAATCGCTTGAATCCAGGAGGCGGAGGTTGCCGTGAGCTGAGATTGGGTCACCACACTCCAGCCTGGGTGAAAGAGCAAGACTCCATCTCGAAAAAAAAACAAAAAACAAACAGGAAGTATTCTTTTATGTTTTAGACATAAAAAGCATAAAGCATAATGTCATGAACATCTGTATGCTCACCACTCTGCTTCAGACATAAGTACTGTAACTTGGTGTCTTTGTACACTCACTCCTCCCCAATAACATTCATTCCCATCCTTTCCAGAGGTAACCAATCCTGAATTTTTTACTGCTATTTTAAATGGCAAATTCTTTAACAATATGTTTTCTAATTCTTGATGATATCTAGCCATGTTTCATCATGTATATAATTGCTATTATACTACTAAGTTTGCATAATTGTCTTAATAGTTCTGCAGATTCCTCTTGGGTTTTCTAAGGAGACAATATCATACTTATGAAAAATAACAGTTTGGAATCTTCATTTCCCATCCCTATATCTTTTATTTCTCTTTCTTGACTTAATCGGCACTGATAATGACCTTTAGCATAATATCAAATATAAGTGGTAAGAGAGGACTTTCTTGCCTTGTTTCTTTATTGAATATAGTAGGTACTGTAGGTTGATAATATTGTTGTTAGGAAGCAAAATGATGTGATCAGGATTCTTTTCAGAAAAATTGTTAGTGACAGGAATATCAGTTGGAGCAGAATTATTTAGGAGTCATATTACAAAAAAAACTTCTATTTAATGCAAAAGCCATGGGGCCTGTGATGACCTTATCAGTAGAATACACGTTATGGCTCTGATTCTGATGACTATAGTAAAAAACTGCATTTTCACTTGCTTGATTCACCAAGTTAGACAAATCTTAACATACCAAAAACTCACATGGGTCTTACTATGAATAATGTCTAAAAGCGTAGTTATCATGATTCACTACAGGGTCCATTTATGGCTCCATTATACAAAAAAGATCACCCAAGACACTCAAAATCAAACTGATCTTTTTCAAATACAACCAATAAGATACTGACACAGAGCAAAGTCTTTTTAAAGATTACCCAACAAGTTTTCAGAAAATTAAAAATTTCCAAAAAAAGCTGTTTCCCAGCTCAGTCAAAAGAATGTTATTTACATAGTTTGCTATTTACAAAGTTATTTACATAGTTTGCTATTTATTAAAAGAAGTGGACAGCAAAATTACCCACCAAATATTTTATAAGTACATATCCATGTAAATGAGGCAATTTAATCTCAAACTTTGAATCTCAATACATTCAATAGAAGACATTTTTTTGTCTTATGGGTGCCTCATATTTTCATTTTATTTTTCTATGTATACCCAGTTATGTAGGTACCAACAAGTAAAATAACGGCTTCAACCTCACTTTTAAAAAAATTCTAAGTGCTTATAAAATCACTAAATTAATAACCCCTGCGTATGTTTCACTAAATCTTGGCTCCTGACCTATTATCAGTAAATATATATTTCTAATAAAATGAATGTGTTTAATTCTGTAACTAAATGGCCCAAAGGAACAGTATCTGCCATAGCAATAAAGTCTAATGACAATTCTGCTGACATTCTTCTATCTAAAAATGAAATCATGTGGAAAATAATTTCTACACTAGCAGAATAATTAAGGCATAAGACAAAATTTGATTTGGTAGGAATGGAAGCTAAGATTGCCTCTTCTCTTGGGAAGACGGGTGACATTATTTATTTCACCACCATATGTTTCCAAGCTCTCTTTTTAAAATCATATATATTTTTTCATGTCTTAATTACAGCAACAAATCCAATGAACAGCGAAGCTAATCCTGAGGGACTTTCTGTTTCATTTTACTGCATGGACATTTCTTGGTGTTGAACACAGCTTCTGAGAATGGGCTCTCTTCCAAGACTTAGTTATCTTTGGTTATACAAATATTTTCATTATAATGATATCTCCTTTAAGTGGCTTTGATCTTTTTATAAGATGTATGCCTTTGTCTTTACCAGTCAAATGAAAATTATATCTAGGTAAAGCATGTGAGGTTGCCAGGTTCCAGCACTGTTTATGGGAACCATGAGAAACATTTGATGAAAAACCACAAGGTAAGGCTTTATGACTTATTAACAAAAACTAGAAAACTATTGTTACCAGTATTTTTCTATAAAATACATATTATTTTAGTTCCTATCAAAATTTTCTAAAGAACAAGCATGTACTACAAGCCACAAGAAAATATAACCAATTACAGTCTAAGCACCATTTTTTCAAAGAAAGTGTGAAGAGAATACTTCATTTGGATCCTGTCAACACTGTCTAATGACCTTTTTAAAATTTGAAATGGCTGATTTTAAATAAAAGCTATTCTAGCTGCTCTAGAGAAGTTTCACAAGGAAAATGCTACAATTCGACAATAAATAAATGCAATGAAAATTCATTCTCGTGTATCACAAGATTATTCTGTATTGCATAGGCAGAATATTTTCAATGCAGCTAAAACCCATTAACCACTCCAGGCATAAATTACTTCATTCACAAAACATATAGCATCTAGAGTGCTTTATGTAATGCAGGATTTTTACCAAATAGTTATTTTCACTGATTTCAGAACACTCTGTTCTACCAAATCCTCCTGGGAGATTTCATGGGTTTTCATACACAAATGCTCTGCTTCTCTAAAAGGCCCTGTCATACCCCCATCTAGAGTATTTGTTACAATGTGCTGTGAAGGACTGATTGTCTCCCTCCCTTCCATCTTTCCTTTAGAGTGGGGATTATACCTTAGTACTGGTAGAATCTATTGATCCTCTTACCTGCTCCTTCTGGGCATCAGGGTATGTTTTAATGTTTAGTGATAGTGGCAAAATAATTCAGAAGGCTCACAGGTTCAGTGCACTCCTTATCATCTACGACCTGAATCTCTGTCTTTATAATCTCTGACTATTTTAAACATTTCCCAAGACTCAGTCCCAATTCCTGTCTTTGTCAAGTGCTTTCCTTCCTCCCTCCCTCCCTCCCTCCCTTCCTCCCTTCCTTCCTTCCTCCCTCCCTCCCTCCCTCTTCCCCCCACCTCTTTTTTTTTTTTT